>NW_026290501.1:95000-167500 GCF_023373465.1 Oncorhynchus keta
CTGAGAGGGAGAGGGGGAGAGAGATTAGAACACACAGTTAGGACAGAACCACTGGAGGGAGAGGGAGGAGAGAGAGAGGGGGAGAGAGATTAGAACACACAGCTAGGACAGAACCACTGGAGGGAGAGGGAGAGAGAGGAGGGGGAGAGAGATTAGAACACACAGCTAGGAGAGAACCACTGGAGGGAGAGGGGGGAGAGAGAGAGAGGGGAGAGAGATTAGAACACACAGCTAGGACAGAACCACTGGAGGGAGAGGGGGGAGAGAGAGAGGGGGGAGAGAGAGTAGAACACACAGCTAGGACAGAACCACTGGAGGGAGGGAGAGGGGGAGAGAGAGAGGGGGAGAGAGATTAGAACACACAGCTAGGACAGAACCACTGGAGGGAGAGGGGGAGGGAGAGAGGGGGGAGAGAGATTAGAACACACAGCTAGGACAGAACCACTGGAGGGAGAGGGGGGAGAGAGAGAGAGAGAGGGGGAGAGAGATTAGAACACACAGCTAGGACAGAACCACTGGAGGGAGAGGGGAGAGAGAGAGGGGGGAGAGAGATTAGAACACACAGCTAGGAGAGAACCACTGGAGGGGGAGGAGAGGGGGAGAGAGATTAGAACACACAGCTAGGACAGAACCACTGGAGGGAGAGGGGGAGAGAGATTAGAACACACAGCTAGGACAGAACCACTGGAGGGAGAGGGGGGAGAGAGAGAGACAGAACCACTGGAGGGGAGAGAGATTAGAACACACAGCTAGGACAGAACCACTGGAGGGAGAGGGGAGAGAGAGAGAGAGAGAGAGAGAGAGAGGGGGAGAGAGATTAGAACACACAGCTAGGACAGAACCACTGGAGGGAGAGGGGGGAGAGATTAGAAATAGGACAGAACCTCTTGTTCTAGGCAGTGGTTTTCTGCTCAAACAGTGCAAGCACTCCCGCTCTGCAAATGTTACAGCAGTTAGGACAGAACCCTATGTTAAGATACGTACACCAGTCTTTTGACAGAACCACTGGGGGAGCGGTCTTAGAACACACAGTGTCAGAACCCACGAGTCATCAGAACACACGTCAGAACCATCTGCATTGACACACTACACACACACACACCCAGTATTAAAATCTGCTCCACATTGACACAGGCATCCAGACTGGTTGTAGATTGACTAGGAACAGCAGTGTGTCTCACGCTAGGACAGTCTATGAGTAGTGGCTCCTCCTAGGGACAGAACTTCTGGTCTGGAGGACTGACTGTAGAACATCACTCTTCAGAACCAAAGAAGAAGATCACAGCACTGAGGAGAGAGAGCAGTGTTAGAACACCACCTAGAACACACAGCTATACACCCTGGAGGGAGAGGGGGAGAGAGATTACACACACAGCCAAACACCCTGTTACACACCCTGTTACACACCACCATACACCCTGTTACACACCCTGACATTACCACACCACCATACACCCTGTTACACACCCTGTTACACACCACCATACACCCTGTTACACACCAGAACCAAACACCCTGTTACACACCCTGTTACACACCACCATACACCCTGTTACACACGTACACCAGTCTTTTGGTCCGCGGTCTTACACCACCACACACCATCTGCATTGACACACACCACCATACACCCTGTTACACACCCTGTTAAACACCACCAAACACCCTGTTACACACCCTGTTACACACCACCATACACCCTGTTACACACCACCATACACCCTGTTACACACCCTGTTACACACCACCAAACACCCTGTTACACACTCTGTTACACACCACCATACACCCTGTTACACACTCTGTTACACACCACCATACACCCTGTTACACACTCTGTTACACACCACCATACACCCTGTTACACACTCTGTTACACACCACCACACACCCTGTTACACACTCTGTTACACACCACCATACACCCTGTTACACACTCTGTTACACACCACCATACACCCTGTTACACACTCTGTTACACACCACCATACACCCTGTTACACACCACCAAACACCCTGTTACACACCCTGTTACACACCACCATACACCCTGTTACACACAACCACACACCACCACACACCCTGTTACACACCACCATACACCCTGTTACACACCCTGTTACACACCACCATACACCCTGTTACACACCACCAAACACCCTGTTACACACCACCATACACCCTGTTACACACCCTGTTACACACCACCATACACCCTGTTACACACCACCATACACTCTGTTACACCACCCTGTTACACACCACCATACACCCTGTTACACACCCTGTTACACCACACCCTGTTACACACCACCAAACACCCTGTTTACACACCACCAAACACCCTGTTACACACCACCATACACCCTGTTACACACTCTGTTACACACCACCAAACACCCTGTTACACACCACCATACACCCTGTTACACACCACCAAACACCCTGTTACACACTCTGTTACACACCCTGTTACACACCACCAAACACCCTGTTACACACCCTGTTACACACCACCAACACCCTGTTACACAAACCCTGTTACACACCACCAAACACCCTGTTACACACCACCAAACACCCTGTTACACACCCTGTTACACACCACCATACACCCTGTTACACACCACCACACACCCTGTTACACACCACCAAACACCCTGTTACACACCACCAAACACCCTGTTACACACCACCAAACACCCTGTTACACACCCTGTTACACACCACCATACACCCTGTTACACACCCTGTTACACCACCACCACACACCCTGTTACACACCCTGTTACACACCACCATACACCCTGTTACACACCCTGTTACACACCACCAAACACCCTGTTACACACCACCATACACCCTGTTACACACCGTTACACCAACCCACACCCTGTTACACACCACCACACCCTGTTACACACGTTCCACACAATGTTACACACCACCTTCACACCCTGTTACACACCCCATACACACCCACACACCACAACCCTGTTACACACCACCATTACCTGTTAGCAGACAGCATCCTGTTACACACAGTATACACCCTGGGTTACAAACCCTCAGCAACACCCTGTTACACACCACCAGGGCCAACACCCTAGAGATACACACACCTGTACAGGTGTGTGTACACACCACCATACACCCTGTTACACACCCCACACACGTACCTGCTTGCCCCACCAATGAGGAGGTTAAAGACACCCACCATACAGGCCTGTTACAGACCACCAAACACTATGGTTTCACTATGGGGACCACCGTGATGTTACACACCACCAAACACCATGGATTAACATACTGACCTGTACACACAGCCTGTATACACACCCTGGGCCCCCCAGCATGGCAGAGGTATACTGACCTGTAGCCCAGAGGGCCCCCTTAGCATGGCTAGAGGTACACCACCATACACCCAGTTACACCCCTCAGCATGGCTACAGGTATACTGACCTGTTACACCCAGACACCCCCCCATGGCTACACCATACTGAGTTACACACCCATAGCCCAGACACCCCCCTTACCCTGTTCCACGTTCCCACCCTGTTCCACGGGCCCCCCACATGGCTACAGGTATACTGACCTGTACACCCCACCACCCCCCTCAGCATGCAGCAGCAGGTCCACAGTACTGAGTGTTGTAGAAACTTCCCAGCATCAGATCCCAAACCAGCATGGCTAGAGGTATACTAACCTGTAGTGGTGTGGGCCCCCTAGGCATGGCTAGAGGTATACTGACCTGTAGCCCAGAGGGCCCAACCAGCATGGGAGGTATACTGACCTGGCCCAGATGAGGAGGCCCCCCAGCATGGCTATGGGGACCACTGTGACAGCATGTTACTGACCTACAGAGGGCCCAAACAGCATGGCTAGAGGTATACTGACCTGTAGCCCAGAGGGCCCCCCAGCATGGCTAGAGGTATACTGACCTGTAGCCCAGAGGGCCCCCTCAGCATGGCTAGAGGTATACTGACCTGTAGCCCAGAGGGCCCCCAGCATGGCTAGAGGTATACTGACCTGTAGCCCAGAGGGCCCCCTCAGCATGGCTAGAGGTATACTGACCTGTAGCCCAGAGGGCCCCCACCAGCTAGAGGTATACTGACCTGTAGCCCAGATGGCCCCCCCCAGCATGGCTAGAGATATACTGACCTGTAGCCCAGATGGCCCCCAGCATGGCTAGAGGTATACTGACCTGTAGCCCAGATGGCCCCCCCCAGCATGGCTAGAGGTATACTGACCTGTAGCCCAGATGGCCCCCCAGTATGGCTAGAGGTATACTGACCTGTAGCCCAGACGGCCCCCCAGCATGGCTAGAGGTATACTGACCTGTAGCCCAGATGGCCCCCCAGCATGGCTAGAGGTATACTGACCTGTAGCCCAGATGGCCCCCCCCCAGCATGGCTAGAGGTATACTGACCTGTAGCCCAGATGGCCCCCCCCCAGCATGGCTAGAGGTATACTGACCTGTAGCCCAGATGGCCCCCAGCATGGCTAGAGGTATACTGACCTGTAGCCCAGAGGGCCCCCCAGCATGGCTAGAGGTATACTGACCTGTAGCCCAGAGGGCCCCCCAGCATGGCTAGAGGTATACTGATCTGTAACCCAGACGGCCCCCCAGCATGGCTAGAGGCATACTGACCTGTAACCCAGACGCCCCCCAGCATGGCTAGAGGTATACTGACCTGTAGCCCAGATGGCCCCCCCCAGCATGGCTAGAGGTATACTGACCTGTAGCCCAGATGGCCCCCCAGCATGGCTAGAGATATACTGACCTGTAGCCCAGATGGCCCCCCCCAGCATGGCTAGAGGTATACTGACCTGTAGCCCAGATGGCCCCCCCCAGCATGGCTAGAGATATACTGACCTGTAGCCCAGATGGCCCCCCCCAGCATGGCTAGAGATATACTGACCTGTAGCCCAGATGGCCCCCCCCAGCATGGCTAGAGGTATACTGACCTGTAGCCCAGATGGCCCCCCCCAGCATGGCTAGAGGTATACTGACCTGTAGCCCAGACGGCCCCCCCCAGCATGGCTAGAGGTATACTGACCTGTAGCCCAGATGGCCCCCCAGCATGGCTAGAGGTATACTGACCTGTAGCCCAGAGGGCCCCCCAGCATGGCTAGAGGTATACTGACCTGTAGCCCAGAGGGCCCCCCAGCATGGCTAGAGGTATACTGACCTGTAGCCCAGAGGGCTGCCCCCAGCATGGCTAGAGGTATACTGACCTGTAGCCCAGATGGCCCCCCAGCATGGCTAGAGGTATACTGACCTGTAGCCCAGAGGGCCCCCTTAGCATGGCTAGAGGTATACTGACCTGTAGCCCAGAGGGCCCCCCCCAGCATGGCCAGCATGGCTAGAGGTATACTGACCTGTAGCCCAGAGGGCCCCCAGCATGGCTAGAGGTATACTGACCTGTAGCCCAGACAGCCCCCCCAGCATGGCTAGAGGTATACTGACCTGTAGCCCAGATGGCCCCCCCCAGCATGGCTAGAGGTATACTGACCTGTAGCCCAGATGCCCCCAGCATGGCTAGAGGTATACTGACCTGTAGCCCAGAGGGCCCCCCAGCATGGCTAGAGGTATACTGACCTGTAGCCCAGATGGCCCCCCCCAGCATGGCTAGAGGTATACTGACCTGTAGCCCAGATGGCCCCCCAGCATGGCTAGAGGTATACTGACCTGTAGCCCAGACAGCCCCCCCAGCATGGCTAGAGGTATACTGACCTGTAGCCCAGATGGCCCCCCAGCATGGCTAGAGATATACTGACCTGTAGCCCAGACCTGTAGCCCAGATGCCCCCCCCAGCATGGCTAGAGGTATACTGACCTGTAGCCCAGACGGCCCCCAGCAGCATGGCTAGAGGTATACTGACCTGTAGCCCAGATGGCCCCCCAGCATGGCTAGAGGTATACTGACCTGTAGCCCAGATGCCCCCCCCCAGCATGGCTAGAGGTATACTGACCTGTAGCCCAGATGGCCCCCCCCAGCATGGCTAGAGGTATACTGACCTGTAGCCCAGATGGCCCCCTCCCCAGCATGGCTAGAGGTATACTGACCTGTAGCCCAGAGGGCCCCCCAACATGGCATACTGACCTGTAGCCCAGATGCCCCCCAGCATGGCTAGAGGTATACTGACCTGTAGCCCAGATGGCCCCCCCCAGCATGGCTAGAGGTATACTGACCTGTAACCCAGACAGCGCCCCCAGCATGGCTAGAGGTATACTGACCTGTAGCCCAGATGGCCCCCCAGCATGGCTAGAGGTATACTGACCTGTAGCCCAGAGCCCCCAGCATGGCACTGACCTGTAGCCCAGACGGCCCCCCCCGACATGGCTAGAGGTATACTGACCTGTAGCCCAGATGCCCCCCCCAGCATGGCTAGAGGCATACTGACCTGTAGCCCAGATGCCGCCCCCCCCCAGCATGGCTAGAGGTATACTGACCTGTAGCCCAGAGGGCCCCCCAACATGGCTAGAGGGATACTGACCTGTAGCCCAGATGCCCCCCAGCATGGCTAGAGGTATACTGACCTGTAGCCCAGATGGCCCCCCAGCATGGCTAGAGGTATACTGATCTGTAACCCAGACGGCCCCCCCCAGCATGGCTAGAGGTATACTGACCTGTAGCCCAGATGGCCCCCCAGCTTGGCTAGAGGTATACTGACCTGTAACCCAGACAGCATGGCTAGAGGTATACTGACCTGTAGCCCAGACGGCCCCCCAGCATGGCTAGAGGTATACTGACCTGTAGCCCAGACGGCCCCCCAGCATGGCTAGAGGTATACTGACCTGTAGCCCAGATGGCCCCCCCCAGCATGGCTAGCGGCCAGAAGGTGGGAGACCCCAGAATAATGTTGACCACCAGAGAGACGCTCCAGACTGCTGCACACAGCACCCACTGGAAGAACAGCCCTGCAACCCACACACAAATCAAATGTTATTGGTCACATACACCTGCGGTACCACACTGCCAACAGCCGTAGCAAAGGTGAGTTGGACACACCTGGGGTGCATTCAGCAGGGCACAGTGTTTAGGAAATGTTCAGATATAAATGTATAATATACAATGTATAATAAGGAATCACATGAGCTCTCTTCATGGTATTTCTAGGTTTGGCAAATGAATCTGGCCCTGCCTTTCTTACTCAACAGCATCATTGATTAGTGATGACGTAGCCTAATCAATCAGTGATCGATAAGTATTACACAATAAGGAAAGTTGCGTTTGGAAAGCCTCGGGAACAGTGGAAAGTTCAGAACACATAACATGTAATCGTACAGTTAAGAAGGTTAAACAATATCAAGTTACCCACGAAACACCAGGAATAAACCAAGTGTCGTCTTTTAAAGCCGTTTAACCGGTCCCCGGTTAACACGTTGAGTAAACTAGCTGACGTTAGTTCTGAAGGCGTTGAACTCATTATACATTTGTCTCGCTTCGTCCTTACCGTCTCCGGTGGGTATCTTCTTCACCGGGACAAAGTTGGAACCGTAAAACAGAACGGCCACCCCGCACGAGACGAAGCCGTAGGTTAGGTCGGTGCCGTTGGACGAGTTAGTCTCGAGCTGCACCGAATACTTCCCGAGTTGTCCGGTATTCTCACCTGAAACAAGCACAAACTGGTCTGACACAGTAGTAGCCCATACAGACCCGTAGGAAATGACAAGAGACCTCCGGTAACAAACCTGTAGATGTATTCAATTCGGCGTCACATTGTACCGCATGTAGTGTCGCGAGGAGCAGACACACACTGCTAACAACACTCAACAATAACATGACGACTAGTTACGAGCTGACTACTAACCTACATTAACCAGCTGTTTCAATATACTACTTAGACATTAACGGTGTAGACCGGTTCTACAACTCTGCAAGGTACTGACAACTGCGGTGCGGAGGAGTTACACTTCCGTGTACATCACATGGCCACCGTGTACATCACATGACCACCGTGTACATCACATGACCACCGTGTACATCACATGACCACCGTGCGGTTCGTTTTGCACCGCTGGGCAATATTAACCCAAAAGATGGTGGATAAATAAGAGTTTTACTCAGGCCGTTTTACCATTGGATAATTTTGTTGTTGTCAATGTTCCTGTCAGTGTAAGTTTCCTCTTTCTGCTCTTCCCGTGTGAGCTCCTGGTTCCTCCATAATATCTGTCATGCTCACGCAAGAGAGGGAACAGCTGGCTCTGGGTCTACTTGTTGGACTCGTTCGAGCAGATTACTTTTATCAAAGGTGGTCACCACCATGTTGGTCACAGTCTTCTAAAGTGTGTTGCATTATGGGAATAAAAATATTCAGACTTGCACCTACATATTGACTGCATGAATTTGACTAAAATCATGTGATCAAAGATATGACTGAAACAGGAGAACCAATTCTGCCACATTAGAGTTCGCCAGCTTGTAGTCCTGAAACCTGGAAATAAATGATCTCTGGTTCGTTCAGCCATCCATATGGGGAAAGAATAGGGGTTTGGAAAAAGGTCTGAGGTTAACCGGTTTAGATGTCAATCAGTTAACATGACCTATTTGAGAGAGCAAGAGAGAGAGAGATGCTTTTCTCATGCCCCTACTTTCTCACAGGCCCTCATTAGCATATGACCAATCAGGTTGCAATGTGCAAATAACACCACACTCTCCTTTTCACAGAACAAAGAATAGACTGCCTTTGTCTCAGCAGACCTGAAGGGATTATTCTGCCTTTGTCTCAACAGACCTGAAGGGATTATTCTGCCTTTGTCTCAGCAGACCTGAAGGGATTATTCTGCCTTTGTCTCAGCAGACCTGAAGGGATTATTCTGCCTTTGTCTCAGCAGACCTGAAGGGATTATTCTGCCTTTGTCTCAGCAGACCTGAAGGGATTATTCTGCCTTTGTCTCAGCAGACCTGAAGGGATTATTCTGCCTTTGTCTCAACAGACCTGAAGGGATTATTCTGCCTTTGTCTCAACAGACCTGAAGGGATGGATTATTCTGCCTTTGTCTCAGCAGACCTGAAGGGATTATTCTGCCTTTGTCTCAACAGACCTGAAGGGATTATTCTGCCTTTGTCTCAACAGACCTGAAGGGATTATTCTGCCTTTGTCTCAGCAGACCTGAAGGGATTATTCTGCCTTTGTCTCAACAGACCTGAAGGGATTATTCTGCCTTTGTCTCAGCAGACCTGAAGGGATTATTCTGCCTTTGTCTCAACAGACCTGAAGGGATTATTCTGCCTTTGTCTCAGCAGACCTGAAGGGATTATTCTGCCTTTGTCTCAGCAGACCTGAAGGGATTATTCTGCCTTTGTCTCAACAGACCTGAAGGGATTATTCTGCCTTTGTCTCAGCAGACCTGAAGGGATTATTCTGCCTTTGTCTCAGCAGACCTGAAGGGATTATTCTGCCTTTGTCTCAACAGACCTGAAGGGATTATTCTGCCTTTGTCTCAACAGACCTGAAGGGATTATTCTGCCTTTGTCTCAGCAGACCTGAAGGGATTATTCTGCCTTTGTCTCAACAGACCTGAAGACCTGAAGGGATTATTCTGCCTTTGTCTCAGCAGACCTGAAGGGATTATTCTGCCTTTGTCTCAGCAGACCTGAAGGGATTATTCTGCCTTTGTCTCAGCAGACCTGAAGGGATTATTCTGCCTTTGTCTCAACAGACCTGAAGGGATTATTCTGCCTTTGTCCCAACAGACCTGAAGGGATTATTCTGCCTTTGTCTCAGCAGACCTGAAGGGATTATTCTGCCTTTGTCTCAGCAGACCTGAAGGGATTATTCTGCCTTTGTCTCAACAGACCTGAAGGGATTATTCTGCCTTTGTCTCAACAGACCTGAAGGGATTATTCTGCCTTTGTCTCAGCAGACCTGAAGGGATTATTCTGCCTTTGTCTCAACAGACCTGAAGGGATTATTCTGCCTTTGTCTCAGCAGACCTGAAGGGATTATTCTGCCTTTGTCTCAACAGACCTGAAGGGATTATTCTGCCTTTGTCTCAACAGACCTGAAGGGATTATTCTGCCTTTGTCTCAACAGACCTGAAGGGATTATTCTGCCTTTGTCTCAACAGACCTGAAGGGATTATTCTGCCTTTGTCTCAGACATTTACATTTACATTTAAGTCATTTAGCAGACGCTCTTATCCAGAGCGACTTACAAATTGGTGCATTCACCTTATGACATCCAGTGGAACAGCCACTTTACAATAGTGCATCTAAATCTTTTATAAGGGGGGGGGGTGAGAAGGATTACTTTATCCTATCCTAGGTATTCCTTAAAGAGGTGGGGTTTCAGGTGTCTCCGGAAGGTGGTGATTGACTCCGCTGTCCTGGCGTCGTGAGGGAGTTTGTTCCACCATTGGGGGGCCAGAGCAGCGAACAGTTTTGACTGGGCTGAGCGGGAACTGTACTTCCTCAGTGGTAGGGAGGCGAGCAGGCCAGAGGTGGATGAACGCAGTGCCCTTGTTTGGGTGTAGGGCCTGATCAGAGCCTGGAGGTACTGAGGTGCCGTTCCCCTCACAGCTCCGCAGGCAAGCACCATGGTCTTGTAGCGGATGCGAGCTTCAACTGGAAGCCAGTGGAGAGAGCGGAGGAGCGGGGTGACGTGAGAGAACTTGGGAAGGTTGAACACCAGACGGGCTGCGGCGTTCTGGATGAGTTGTAGGGGTTTAATGGCACAGGCAGGGAGCCCAGCCAACAGCGAGTTGCAGTAATCCAGACGGGAGATGACAAGTGCCTGGATTAGGACCTGCGCCGCTTCCTGTGTGAGGCAGGGTCGTACTCTGCGGATGTTGTAGAGCATGAACCTACAGGAACGGGCCACCGCCTTGATGTTAGTTGAGAACGACAGGGTGTTGTCCAGGATCACGCCAAGGTTCTTAGCGCTCTGGGAGGAGGACACAATGGAGTTGTCAACCGTGATGGCGAGATCATGGAACGGGCAGTCCTTCCCGGGAGGAAGAGCAGCTCCGTCTTGCCGAGGTTCAGCTTGAGGTGGTGATCCGTCATCCACATTGATATGTCTGCCAGACATGCAGAGATGCGATTCGCCACCTGGTCATCAGAAGGGGAAAGGAGAAGATTAATTGTGTGTCGTCTGCATAGCAATGATAGGAGAGACCATGTGAGGTTATGACAGAGCCAAGTGACTTGGTGTATAGCGAGAATAGGAGAGGGCCTAGAACAGAGCCCTGGGGACACCAGTGGTGAGAGCGCGTGGTGAGGAGACAGATTCTCGCCACGCCACCTGGTAGGAGCGACCTGTCAGGTAGGACGCAATCCAAGCGTGGGCCGCGCCGGAGATGCCCAACTCGGAGAGGGTGGAGAGGAGGATCTGATGGTTCACAGTATCAAAGGCAGCCGATAGGTCTAGAAGGATGAGAGCAGAGGAGAGAGAGTTAGCTTTAGCAGTGCGGAGCGCCTCCGTGATACAGAGAAGAGCAGTCTCAGTTGAATGACTAGTCTTGAAACCTGACTGATTTGGATCAAGAAGGTCATTCTGAGAGAGATAGCGGGAGAGCTGGCCAAGGACGGCACGTTCAAGAGTTTTGGAGAGAAAAGAAAGAAGGGATACTGGTCTGTAGTTGTTGACATCGGAGGGATCGAGGGTAGGTTTTTTCAGAAGGGGTGCAACTCTCGCTCTCTTGAAGACGGAAGGGACGTAGCCAGCGGTCAGGGATGAGTTGATGAGCGAGGTGAGGTAAGGGAGAAGGTCTCCGGAAATGGTCTGGAGAAGAGGGGAGGGGATAGGGTCAAGCGGGCAGGTTGTTGGGCGGCCGGCCGTCACAAGACGCGAGATTTCATCTGGAGAGAGAGGGGAGAAAGAGGTCAGAGCACAGGGTAGGGCAGTGTGAGCAGAACCAGCGGTGTCGTTTGACTTAGCAAACGAGGATCGGATGTCGTCGACCATCTTTTCAAAATGGTTGACAAAGTCATCTGCAGAGAGGGAGGAGGGGGGGGAGGAGGATTCAGGAGGGAGAAGGTGGCAAAGAGCTTCCTAGGGTTAGAGGCAGATGCTTGGAATTTAGAGTGGTAGAAAGTGGCTTTAGCAGCAGAGACAGAGGAGTAAAATGTAGAGAGGAGGGAGTGAAAGGATGCCAGGTCCGCAGGGAGGCGAGTTTTCCTCCATTTCCGCTCGGCTGCCCGGAGCCCTGTTCTGTGAGCTCGCAATGAGTCGTCGAACCACGGAGCGGGAGGGGAGGACCGAGCCAGCCTGGAGGATAGGGGACATAGAGAGTCAAAGGATGCAGAAAGGGAGGAGAGGAGGGTTGAGGAGGCAGAATCAGGAGATAGGTTGGAGAAGGTTTGAGCAGAGGGAAGAGATGATAGGATGGAAGAGGAGAGAGTAGCGGGGAGAGAGAGCGAAGGTTGGGACGGCACGATACCATCCGAGTAGGGGCAGTGTGGGAAGTGTTGGATGAGAGCGAGAGGGAAAAGGATACAAGGTAGTGGTCGGAGACTTGGAGGAGTTGCAATGAGGTTAGTGGAAGAACAGCATCTAGTAAAGATGAGGTTGAGCGTATTGCCTGCCTTGTGAGTAGGGGGGGAAGGTGAGAGGGTGAGGTCAAAAGAGGAGAGGAGTGGAAAGAAGGAGGCAGAGAGGAATGAGTCAAAGGTAGACGTGGGGAGGTTAAAGTCGCCCAGAACTGTGAGAGGTGAGCCGTCCTCAGGAAAGGAGCTTATCAAGGCATCAAGCTCATTGATGAACTCTCGGAGGGGACCTGGAGGGCGATAAATGATAAGGATGTTAAGCTTGAAAGGGCTGGTAACTGTGACAGCATGGAATTCAAAGGAGGCGATAGACAGATGGGTGAGGGGAGAAAGAGAGAATGACCACTTGGGAGAGATGAGGATCCCGGTGCCACCACCCCGCGGACCAGAAGCTCTCGGGGTGTGCGAGAACACGTGGGCGGACGAAGAGAGAGCAGTAGGAGTAGCAGTGTTATCTGTGGTGATCCATCTTTCCGTGAGTGCCAAGAAGTCGAGGGACTGGAGGGAGGCATAGGCTGAGATGAACTCTGCCTTGTTGGCCGCAGATCGGCAGTTCCAGAGGCTACCGGAGACCTGGAACTCCATGTGGGTCGTGCGCGCTGGGACCACCAGATTAGGGTGGCCGCGGCCACGCGGTGTGGAGCGTTTGTATGGTCTGTGCAGAGAGGAGAGAACAGGGATAGACAGACACATAGTTGACAGGCTACTGAAGAGGCTACGCTAATGCAAGGAGATTGGAATGACAAGTGGACTACACGTCTCGAATGTTCAGAAAGTTAAGGTTACGTAGCAAGAATCTTATTGACTAAAATGATTAAAATGATACAGTACTGCTGAAGTAGGCTAGCTGGCAGTGGCTGCGTTGTTGACTTTGTAGGCTAGCTGGCAGTGGCTGCGTTGTTGACACTACACTAATCAAGTCGTTCCGTTGAGTGTAATAGTTTCTACAGTGCTGCTATTCGGGGGCTAGCTGGCTAGCTAGCAGTGTTGATTACGTTACGTTGCGTTAAAAGAACGACAATAGCTGGCTAGCTAACCTAGAAAATCGCTCTAGACTACACAATTATCTTAGAAAAGCAGACCTGAAGGGATTATTCTGCCTTTGTCTCAGCAGACCTGAAGGGATTATTCTGCCTTTGTCTCAGCAGACCTGAAGGGATTATTCTGCCTTTGTCTCAGCAGACCTGAAGGGATTATTCTGCCTTTGTCTCAACAGACCTGAAGGGATTATTCTGCCTTTGTCTCAGCAGACCTGAAGGGATTATTCTGCCTTTGTCTCAACAGACCTGAAGGGATTATTCTGCCTTTGTCTCAACAGACCTGAAGGGATTATTCTGCCTTTGTCTCAACAGACCTGAAGGGATTATTCTGCCTTTGTCTCAACAGACCTGAAGGGATTATTCTGCCTTTGTCTCAGCAGACCTGAAGGGATTATTCTGCCTTTGTCTCAACAGACCTGAAGGGATTATTCTGCCTTTGTCTCAGCAGACCTGAAGGGATTATTCTGCCTTTGTCTCAGCAGACCTGAAGGGATTATTCTGCCTTTGTCTCAGTAGACCTGAAGGGATTATTCTGCCTTTGTCTCAGCAGACCTGAAGGGATTATTCTGCCTTTGTCTCAACAGACCTGAAGGGATTATTCTGCCTTTGTCTCAGCAGACCTGAAGGGATTATTCTGCCTTTGTCTCAGCAGACCTGAAGGGATTATTCTGCCTTTGTCTCAGCAGACCTGAAGGGATTATTCTGCCTTTGTCTCAACAGACCTGAAGGGATTATTCTGCCTTTGTCTCAACAGACCTGAAGGGATTATTCTGACTTTGTCTCAACAGACCTGAAGGGATTATTCTGCCTTTGTCTCAGCAGACCTGAAGGGATTATTCTGCCTTTGTCTCAACAGACCTGAAGGGATTATTCTGCCTTTGTCTCAGCAGACCTGAAGGGATTATTCTGCCTTTGTCTCAGCAGACCTGAAGGGATTATTCTGCCTTTGTCTCAACAGACCTGAAGGGATTATTCTGCCTTTGTCTCAACAGACCTGAAGGGATTATTCTGCCTTTGTCTCAACAGACCTGAAGGGATTATTCTGCCTTTGTCTCCTCAGCAGACCTGAAGGGATTATTCTGACTTTGTCTCAACAGACCTGAAGGGATTATTCTGCCTTTGTCTCAGCAGACCTGAAGGGATTATTCTGCCTTTGTCTCAACAGACCTGAAGGGATTATTCTGCCTTTGTCTCAACAGACCTGAAGGGATTATTCTGCCTTTGTCTCAGCAGACCTGAAGGGATTATTCTGAGCAGGTACATCCAGGATGACCTTGGGTGTTGGTGGTTCTGACCTTGTTCTGGGTGTTCTGCTACAGCTGGTACATCAAGGATGACAGACCCATGTTGAACTTCCAACATGTAGGATCGTGGTGCTGCATGTTCCCTCAGCAACAGTTGTTATGGCTTTTGAGTCAGTCCCCCACTTCTGTTTTCCAGGTGGGAGTCAGCTGAGGTCTAGTGGTGATGGGTATAGTGGTGATGAGAGTAATGGGTCTAGTGGTGATGGGTCTAGTGGTGATGGGAGTGATGGGTCTAGTGGTGATGAGAGTGATGGGTCTAGTGGTGATGAGAGTGATGGGTCTAGTGGTGATGGGAGTGATGGGTCTAGTGGTGATGGGTCTAGTGGTGATGAGAGTGATGGGTCTAGTGGTGATGAGAGTGATGGGTCTAGTGGTGATGGGAGTGATGGGTCGAGTGGTGATGAGAGTGATGGGTCTAGTGGTGATGGGTCTAGTGGTGATGGGTCTAGTGGTGATGGGAGTGATGGGTCTAGTGGTGATGGGAGTGATGGGTCTAGTGGTGATGAGAGTGATGGGTCTAGTGGTGATGAGAGTGATGGGTCTAGTGGTGATGGGTCTAGTGGTGATGGGAGTGATGGGTCGAGTGGTGATGAGAGTGATGGGTCTAGTGGTGATGGGTCTAGTGGTGATGCGTCTAGTGGTGATGAGAGTGATGGGTCTAGTGGTGATGGGAGTGATGGGTCTAGTGGTGATGGGAGTGATGGGTCTAGTAGTGATGGGTCTAGTGGTGATGGGTCTAGTGGTGATGGGTCTAGTGGTGATGGGAGTGATGGGTCTAGTGGTGATGGGTCTAGTGGTGATGGGAGTGATGGGTCTAGTGGTGATGGGGGTGATGGGTCTAGTGGTGATGGGAGTGATGGGTCGAGTGGTGATGAGAGTGATGGGTCTAGTGGTGATGGGTCTAGTGGTGATGGGTCTAGTGGTGATGGGAGTGATGGGTCTAGTGGTGATGGGAGTGATGGGTCTAGTGGTGATGGGTCTAGTGATGATGGGTCTAGTGGTGATGAGAGTGATGGGTCTAGTGGTGATGGGTCTAGTGGTGATGAGAGTGATGGGTCTAGTGGTGATGGGTCTAGTGGTGATGGGTCTAGTGGTGATGGGAGTGATGGGTCTAGTGGTGATGGGAGTGATGGGTCTAGTGGTGATGGGTCTAGTGATGATGGGTCTAGTGGTGATGAGAGTGATGGGTCTAGTGGTGATGGGTCTAGTGGTGATGAGAGTGATGAGTCTAGTGGTGATGGGAGTGATGGGTCTAGTGGTGATGGGAGTGATGGGTCTAGTGGTGATGGGAGTGATGGGTCTAGTGGTTATGGGTCTAGTGGTGATGGGTCTAGTTGTGATGGGAGTTATGGGTCTAGTGGTGATGGGTCTAGTGGTGATGGGAGTTATGGGTCTAGTGGTGATGGGTCTAGTTGTGATGGGAGTTATGGGTCTAGTGGTGATGGGTCTAGTGGTGATGGGTCTAGTGGTGATGGGAGTGATGGGTCTAGTGGTGATGGGTCTAGTGGTTATGGGAGTGATGAGTCTAGTGGTGATTAGAGTGATGGGTCTAGTGGTGATGGGTCTAGTTGTGATGGGAGTGATGGGTCTAGTGGTGATGGGTCTAGTGGTGATGGGAGTGATGGGTCTAGTGGTGATGGGAGTGATGGGTCTAGTAGTGATGGGTCTAGTGGTGATGGGAGTGATGGGTCTAGTGGTGATGGGTCTAGTGGTGATGGGAGTGATGGGTCTAGTGGTGATGGGTCTAGTGGTGATGGGAGTGATGGGTCTAGTGGTTATGGGTCTAGTGGTGATGGGTCTAGTGGTGATGGGTCTAGTGGTTATGGGTCTAGTGGTGATGGGTCTAGTGGTGATGGGTCTAGTGGTGATGGGTCTAGTAGTGATGGGTCTAGTGGTGATGGGTCTAGTGGTGATGGGTCTAGTGGTGATGGGTCTAGTGGTGATGGGAGTGATGGGTCTAGTGGTTATGGGTCTAGTGGTGATGGGTCTTGTGGTGATGGGTCTAGTGGTGATGGGTCTAGTGGTGATGGGTCTAGTGGTGATGGGAGTGATGGGTCTAGTGGTTATGGGTCTAGTGGTGATGGGTCTAGTGGTGATGGGTCTAGTGGTGATGGGTCTAGTGGTGATGGGTCTAGTGGTGATGGGTCTAGTGGTGATGGGTCTAGTGGTGATGGGTCTAGTGGTGATGGGTCTAGTGGTGATGGGTCTAGTAGTGATGGGTCTAGTGGTGATGGGTCTAGTGGTGATGGGTCTAGTGGTGATGGGTCTAGTGGTGATGGGAGTGATGGGTCTAGTGGTGATGGGTCTAGTGGTGATGGGTCTAGTTGTGATGGGAGTGATGGGTCTAGTGGTGATGGGGTGATGGGTCTAGTGGTGATGGGAGTGATGGGTCTAGTAGTGATGGGAGTGATGGGTCTAGTAGTGATGGGTCTAGTTGTGATGGGAGTTATGGGTCTAGTGGTGATGGGTCTAGTGGTGATGGGAGTGATGGGTCTAGTGGTGATTAGAGTGATGGGTCTAGTGGTGATGGGTCTAGTTGTGATGGGAGTGATGGGTCTAGTGGTGATGGGTCTAGTTGTGATGGGAGTGATGGGTCTAGTGGTGATGGGTCTAGTGGTGATGGGAGTGATGGGTCTAGTGGTGATGGGTCTAGTGGTGATGGGTCTAGTGGTGATGGGAGTGATGGGTCTAGTGGTGATGGGTCTAGTGGTGATGGGAGTGATGGGTCTAGTGGTGATGGGAGTGATGGGTCTAGTAGTGATGGGTCTAGTGGTGATGGGAGTGATGGGTCTAGTGGTGATGGGTCTAGTGGTGATGGGAGTGATGGGTCTAGTGGTGATGGGTCTAGTGGCGATGGGAGTGATGGGTCTAGTGGTTATGGGTCTAGTGGTGATGGGTGTAGTGGTGATGGGTCTAGTGGTTATGGGTCTAGTGGTGATGGGTCTAGTGGTGATGGGTCTAGTGGTGATGGGTCTAGTAGTGATGGGTCTAGTGGTGATGGGTCTAGTGGTGATGGGTCTAGTGGTGATGGGTCTAGTGGTGATGGGAGTGATGGGTCTAGTGGTTATGGGTCTAGTGGTGATGGGTCTAGTGGTGATGGGTCTAGTGGTGATGGGTCTAGTGGTGATGGGTCTAGTGGTGATGGGAGTGATGGGTCTAGTGGTTATGGGTCTAGTGGTGATGGGTCTAGTGGTGATGGGTCTAGTGGTGATGGGTCTAGTGGTGATGGGTCTAGTGGTGATGGGTCTAGTGGTGATGGGTCTAGTGGTGATGGGTCTAGTGGTGATGGGTCTAGTAGTGATGGGTCTAGTGGTGATGGGTCTAGTGGTGATGGGTCTAGTGGTGATGGGTCTAGTGGTGATGGGAGTGATGGGTCTAGTGGTGATGGGTCTAGTGGTGATGGGTCTAGTTGTGATGGGAGTGATGGGTCTAGTGGTGATGGGAGTGATGGGTCTAGTGGTGATGGGAGTGATGGGTCTAGTAGTGATGGGAGTGATGGGTCTAGTAGTGATGGGTCTAGTTGTGATGGGAGTTATGGGTCTAGTGGTGATGGGTCTAGTGGTGATGGGAGTGATGGGTCTAGTGGTGATTAGAGTGATGGGTCTAGTGGTGATGGGTCTAGTTGTGATGGGAGTGATGGGTCTAGTGGTGATGGGTCTAGTTGTGATGGGAGTGATGGGTCTAGTGGTGATGGGTCTAGTGGTGATGGGAGTGATGGGTCTAGTGGTGATGGGTCTAGTGGTGATGGGAGTGATGGGTCTAGTGGTGATGGGAGTGATGGGTCTAGTGGTGATGGGAGTGATGGGTCTAGTAGTGATGGGTCTAGTGGTGATGGGTCTAGTGGTGATGGGAGTGATGGGTCTAGTGGTGATGGGTCTAGTGGTGATGGGAGTGATGGGTCTAGTGGTGATGGGAGTGATGGGTCTAGTGGTGATGGGTCTAGTGGTGATGGGTCTAGTGGTGATGGGTCTAGTAGTGATGGGTCTAGTGGTGATGGGTCTAGTGGTGATGGGTCTAGTGGTGATGGGTCTAGTGGTGATGGGTCTAGTAGTGATGGGTCTAGTGGTGATGGGTCTAGTGGTGATGGGAGTGATGGGTCTAGTGGTGATGGGTCTAGTAGTGATGGGTCTAGTGGTGATGGGTCTAGTGGTGATGGGTCTAGTGGTGATGGGTCTAGTAGTGATGGGTCTAGTGGTGATGGGTCTAGTGGTGATGGGTCTAGTGGTGATGGGTCTAGTAGTGATGGGTCTAGTGGTGATGGGTCTAGTGGTGATGGGTCTAGTGGTGATGGGTCTAGTAGTGATGGGTCTAGTGGTGATGGGTCTAGTGGTGATAGGTCTAGTGGTGATGGGTCTAGTGGTGATGGGTCTAGTGGTGATGGGTCTAGTGGTGATGGGTCTAGTGGTGATGGGTCTAGTGGTGATGGGTCTAGTAGTGATGGGTCTAGTGGTGATGGGTCTAGTGGTGATGGGTCTAGTGGTGATGAGAGTGATGGGTCTAGTGGTGATGGGTCTAGTGGTGATGGGTCTAGTGGTGATGAGAGTGATGGGTCTAGTGGCGATGGGTCTAGTGGTGATGAGAGTGATGGGTCTAGTGGTGATGGGTCTAGTGGCGATGGGTCTAGTGGTGATGAGAGTGATGGGTCTAGTAGTGATGGGTCTAGTGGTGATGGGTCTAGTGGTGATGGGTCTAGTGGTGATGAGAGTGATGGGTCTAGTGGCGATGGGAGTGATGGGTCTAGTGGTGATGGGAGTTATGGGTCTAGTGGTGATGGGAGTTATGGGTCTAGTGGTGATGGGTCTAGTGGTGATGGGTCTAGTGGTGATGGGTCTAGTAGTGATGGGTCTAGTGGTGATGGGTCTAGTGGTGATGGGTCTAGTGGTGATGGGTCTAGTGGTGATGGGTCTAGTAGTGATGGGTCTAGTGGTGATGGGTCTAGTGGTGATGGGAGTGATGGGTCTAGTGGTGATGGGAGTGATGGGTCTAGTGGTGATGGGTCTAGTGGTGATGAGAGTGATGGGTCTAGTGGTGATGGGAGTGATGGGTCTAGTGGTTATGGGTCTAGTGGTTATGGGAGTGATGGGTCTAGTGGTTATGGGTCTAGTGGTGATGAGAGTGATGGGTCTAGTGGTGATGGGTCTAGTAGTGATGGGAGTGATGGGTCTAGTGGTGATGGGTCTAGTAGTGATGGGAGTTATGGGTCTAGTGGTGATGGGTCTAGTGGTGATGGGAGTGATGGGTCTAGTGGTGATGGGTCTAGTGGTTATGGGAGTGATGGGTCTAGTGGTGATGAGAGTGATGGGTCTAGTTGTGATGAGAGTGATGGGTCTAGTGGTGATGGGTCTAGTTGTGATGGGAGTGATGGGTCTAGTGGTGATGGGTCTAGTGGTGATGAGAGTGATGGGTCTAGTGGTGATGGGAGTGATGGGTCTAGTGGTGATGGGAGTGATGGGTCTAGTGGTGATGGGTCTAGTGGTGATGAGAGTGATGGGTCTAGTGGTGATGGGAGTGATGGGTCTAGTGGTGATGGGTCTAGTGGTGATGGGTCTAGTGGTGATGGGAGTGATGGGTCTAGTGGTGATGGGTCTAGTGGTGATGGGTCTAGTGGTGATGGGTCTAGTGGCGATGGGAGTGATGGGTCTAGTGGCGATGGGAGTTATGGGTCTAGTGGTGATGGGTCTAGTGGTGATGGGTCTAGTGGTGATGGGTCTAGTAGTGATGGGTCTAGTGGTGATGGGAGTTATGGGTCTAGTGGTGATGGGAGTTATGGGTCTAGTGGTGATGGGTCTAGTGGTGATGGGTCTAGTGGTGATGGGTCTAGTAGTGATGGGTCTAGTGGTGATGGGTCTAGTGGTGATGGGTCTAGTGGTGATGGGTCTAGTGGTGATGGGTCGAGTGGTGATGAGAGTGATGGGTCTAGTGGTGATGGGTCTAGTGGTGATGGGAGTGATGGGTCTAGTGGTGATGGGAGTGATGGGTCAAGTGGTGATGGGTCTAGTGGTGATGGGTCTAGTGGTGATGGGTCTAGTGGTGATGGGTCTAGTGGTGATGGGTCTAGTGGTGATGGGAGTGATGGGTCTAGTGGTGATGGGTCTAGTGGTGATGAGAGTGATGGGTCTAGTGGTGATGGGTCTAGTGGTGATGGGAGTTATGGGTCTAGTGGTGATGGGTCTAGTGGTGATGGGAGTGATGGGTCTAGTGGTGATGGGTCTAGTGGTGATGGGAGTTATGGGTCTAGTGGTGATGGGTCTAGTGGTGATGAGAGTTATGGGTCTAGTGGTGATGGGTCTAGTGGTGATGGGAGTTATGGGTCTAGTGGTGATGGGTCTAGTGGTGATGGGAGTGATGGGTCTAGTGGTGATGGGTCTAGTGGTGATGGGTCTAGTGGTGATGGGTCTAGTGGTGATGGGTCTAGTGGTGATGGGTCTAGTGGTGATGGGTCTAGTGGTGATGAGAGTTATGGGTCTAGTGGTGATGGGTCTAGTGGTGATGGGAGTTATGGGTCTAGTGGTGATGGGTCTAGTGGTGATGGGTCTAGTGGTGATGGGTCAAGTGGTGATGGGTCTAGTGGTGATGGGTCTAGTGGTGATGGGTCTAGATGTCCCATGATGGGCATTTTCATCTGTTGGGGTGGTTTTAACTTTGAACAATGTGTGTGAATGAGCGAAGGAACTTAACGATGAGTTGTGAGATATGATTGACTACTCCAATTACATTATCAACTAATTAGTAGACAATCAGTAGACAATTAGTACCTAATGACTGCAGGGCTGGGGGCTGAGAGAAAACCACTACACTACTGGGCTCTCTGACCCAGAGCTGAGAGAAAACCACTACACTACTTGGCTTTCTGACCCAGAGCTGAGGGAGAACGACAACACTACTGGGCTTTCTGACCCAGAGCTGAGAGAAAACCACTACACTACTTGGCTTTCTGACCCAGAGCTGAGAGAAAACCACTACACTACTGGGCTTTCTGACCCAGAGCTGAGAGAGAACCACTACACCACTGGGCTTTCTGACCCAGAGCTGAGAGAGAACCACTACACTACTGGGCTTTCTGACCCAGAGCTGAGAGAGAACGACAACACTACTGGGCTTTCTGACCCAGAGCTGAGATAGAAGACAACATAGCTGACCCAGAGTGATAGATATTATTACTACTGGGCTTTAGCCAGTGATAGATAGTGTTGATAGCTAGTGATAGATAGTGTTGATATCTAGTGATATCTAGTGTTGATAGCTAGTGATATATATTGTTGATAGCTAGTGATAGATAGTGTTGATAGCTAGTGATAGATAGTGTTGATAGCTAGTGATAGATAGTGTTGATAGCTAGTGATAGATAGTGTTGATAGCTAGTGATAGATAGTGTTGATAGCTAGTGATAGATAGTGTTGATAGCTAGTGATAGATAGTGTTGATAGCTAGTGATATCTAGTGTTGATAGCTAGTGATATATATTGTTGATAGCTAGTGATAGTGTTGATAGCTAGTGATAGTGTTGATAGCTAGTGATAGATATTGTTGATAGCTAGTGATAGATAGTGTTGATAGCTAGTGATAGATAGTGTTGATAGCTAGTGATATCTAGTGTTGATAGCTAGTGATATATATTGTTGATAGCTAGTGATAGTGTTGATAGCTAGTGATAGTGTTGATAGCTAGTGATAGATATTGTTGATAGCTAGTGATATATATTGTTGATAGCTAGTGATAGTGTTGATAGCTAGTGATAGATAGTGTTGATAGCTAGTGATAGATATTGTTGATAGCTAGTGATATATATTGTTGATAGCTAGTGATAGTGTTGATAGCTAGTGATAGATAGTGTTGATAGCTATTGATAGATATTGTTGATAGCTAGTGATAGATATTGTTGATAGCTATTGATAGATATTGTTGATAGCTAGTGATAGATAGTGTTGATAGCTAATCATAGTGTTGATAGCTAGTGATAGATAGTGTTGATAGCTAGTGATAGATAGTGTTGATAGCTAGTGATAGATATTGTTGATAGCTATTGATAGATATTGTTGATAGCTAGTGATAGTGTTGATAGCTAGTGATAGATAGTGTTGATAGCTAGTGATAGATAGTGTTGATAGCTAGTGATAGATATTGTTGATAGCTATTGATAGATATTGTTGATAGCTAGTGATAGATAGTGTTGATAGCTAGTGATATATAGTGTTGATAGCTAGTGATAGATAGTGTTGATAGCTAGTGATAGATAGTGTTGATATCTAGTGATAGATAGTGTTGATAGCTAGTGATAGATAGTGTTGATAGCTAGTGATAGATAGTGTTGATAGCTAGTGATAGATAGCTAATCATAGCTAGTGGTAGTGTTGATAGCTAGTGATAGGTAGTGTTGATAGCTAATCATAGCTAGTGGTAGTGTTGATAGTTATTGATAGATATTGTTGATAGCTAGTGATAGATAGTGTTGATATCTATTTATAGTGTTGATAGCTAGTGATAGATAGTGTTGATAGCTAGTGATAGATGGTGTTGATAGCTAATCATAGCTAGTGGTAGTGTTGATAGCTATTTATAGTGTTGATAGCTAGTGATAGATTGTGTTGATAGCTAGTGATAGATAGTGTTGATAGCTAATCATAGCTAGTGGTAGTGTTGATAGCTATTTGTAGTGTTGATAGCTAGTGATAGATTGTGTTGATAGCTAGTGATAGATAGTGTTGATAGCTAATCATAGCGAGTGGTAGTGTTGATAGCTATTTATAGTGTTGATAGCTAGTGATAGATTGTGTTGATAGCTAGTGATAGATGGTGTTGATAGCTAATCATAGCTAGTGGTAGTGTTGATAGCTATTTATAGTGTTGATAGCTAGTGATAGATAGTGTTGATAGCTAGTGATAGATATTGTTGATAGCTATTGATAGATTTTGTTGATAGCTAGTGATAGATAGTGTTGATAGCTAATCATAGCTAGTGGTAGTGTTGATAGCTATTTATAGTGTTGATAGCTAGTGATAGATTGTGTTGATAGCTAGTGATAGATAGTGTTGATAGCTAATCATAGCTAGTGGTAGTGTTGATAGCTATTTATAGTGTTGATAGCTAGTGATATATTGTGTTGATAGCTAGTGATAGATAGTGTTGATAGCTAATCATAGCTAGTGGTAGTGTTGATAGCTATTTATAGTGTTGATAGCTAGTGATAGATTGTGTTGATAGCTAGTGATAGATTGTGTTGATAGCTAATTATAGCTAGTGATAGATTGTGTTGATAGCTAATGATAGATAATGTTGATAGATAGTGATAGTGTTAATAGCAAATGATAGATATTAAGTTTAGTTGGTGTAAGATAGTGTTGATAGCTAATTATAGATAGTAATGATAGTTGGTGATAGATAGTAATGAGAGCTAGTGATAGATAGTAATGATAGTTGGTGATAGATTGTTATGATAGCTAGTGATAGTGTGACAACACAGAGGCGGATGCAAGATGCAAGCAACGATGGTTTAATGAATACAGTTTACAACAGCAACAGGACAGACAGACTGTACTCAGACGGAATCCGACCCAGGGACTAGGGCGCATCTTCCAATGATAGCGTGCTGAGAAATCCAGGGGAGTGTGACCGGATGGGTAGGATGGAGCACAGCAGATAATCCACACAAGGGCGGCGAGAGAAGAGCACAGACACACGACACAACCTCAGGGAAGTAACAACGATCTGACAACAAGAAACACTGGTTACAGAACATATAAAGGGAAGATAAGTGGTTCCAGCTGGCGCAGACAATCAGGCCGAGATTGGGAACCACGCCCACACAAACGAGAGAGAGAGAGAGAGAGAAAGAGAAAGAGAGAGAGAAAGAGAAAGAGAAAGAGAAAGAGAAAGAGAAAGAGAAAGAGAAAGAGAAAGAGAGAAAGAGAAAGAGAGAGGCAGTGGATTCATGAACCGTGACAATACCCCCCTAGGAACGCCTCTTGGCGTTCCCAGGCGAATTTACCTGTCGATTGAAATCATCGATAAGGGAGTGATCCAGAATGTCCCTAGCAGGTACCCAACTTCTCTCCTCCGGGCCGTAACCCTCCCAGTCCACCAGGTACTGGAATCCGCGTCCCCTCCTTCTAGAGTCCAAAATACGATTGACAGAAAAGGTGGGTTCCCCATCAACAAGTCGTGGCGGCGGGGGAACCGGGACCGGCGGGTTAATGCGTGCCTGAAACACAGGTTTTATTTTAGACACATGAAAGGTAGGATGAATTCTCCTATACGCTGGAGGAAGCTTGAGCCGGACCGCCACCGGACTAATGATCCTGGTGACTTTGAACGGGCCGATAAATTTGGGGGCAAGCTTGTTCGAAACGGATCGGAGTGGAATGTTCTTCGTAGACAGCCACACTCTTTGGCCAACGACGTATACCGGAGGCTTCGACCGGTGGCGATCGGCCTTAGCCTTGGTGCGCGCCCCCACCCGGAGAAGAGTCTCACGGGCTCTGCTCCATGCGTGACGGCACCTCTGGATGAAAGCGTGAGCGGAAGGAACAGTGACCTCGGACTCCATACTGGGAAAGATAGGTGGCTGGTAACCTAAACTACACTCAAACGGAGAGAGACCCGTAGCTGCCACTGGCAACGAATTGTGAGCGTACTCAACCATAGAGAGTTGTTGACTCCAGGAAGAGGGATTCTTAGAAACCAAACATCGCAACACTCTCTCCAAATCTTGGTTGGCCCTCTCCGTTTGACCGTTGCTCTGGGGATGAAACCCTGAAGACAGGCTGACACTCGCTCCCAGTAACCTACAAAACTCTTGCCAAAACTTGGACACAAATTGGGGCCCCCTGTCAGAAACTACGTCCATCGGCAGGCCATGTAAGCGAAAGACGTGATCGACGACAGCTACCGCTGTCTCCTTGGCAGATGGTAATTTAGGCAAGGGAATAAAATGAGCCGCCTTCGAGAACCGGTCCACCACGGTCAACACCACCGTCTTGCCCTGGGAGGGCGGGAGGGCGGTAACAAAATCTAGCGCGATGTGGGACCAGGGTCTCGAAGGGACCGACAGCGGTTGGAGTAACCCATCAGGGGGTCGATTAGAAGTCTTCCCAGTGGCACAAACCGAGCAAGCCAAGACAAAACTGTGAATGTCACGAGCCATCAGTGGCCACCAAAAGCGTTGCTTAACCAAAAAGCTAGTGCGGCTGACTCCTGGATGACACACTACGTTGGAGCAATGCCCCCACCGAATAACATCGGACCGACACCCCTCTGGCACAAACAACCGATTAGGCGGGCAACCGGGCGGAGGCGTTACCCCTTCTAAGGCCGTTTTGACCCTCGATTCAACCTCCCATGTGAGTGTGGATACTATTAGGGTCCCGGGTAGGATGCACTCGGGAGTGGATGGGCGTTCGGAATGGTCAAAAATGCGAGAAAGGGAATCGGGTTTGACATTCTTGGAACCCGGGCGATACGAGAGAGAGAAGTCAAAACGTCCGAAAAAGAGTGCCCACCGCGCCTGCCTGGAGTTGAGTCGCTTGGCGGTTCTGATATATTCCAAATTCTTGTGATCGGTCCAAACTATAAAAGGTACCCCCGAACCCTCTAACCAATGGCGCCACTCCTCCAGTGCTAACTTCACTGCCAACAACTCTCTGTTGCCAATGTCGTAGTTGCGTTCCGCAGGTGATAACCGATGGGAAAGGAACGCACAAGGGTGCATCTTGTCGTCAGAAGAGGAACGTTGGGAAAGTACCGCACCTACCCCCACCTCTGAAGCGTCCACCTCTACTACGAACTGACGCGAGGGATCGGGAGCTATGAGGATGGGAGCCGAAACAAAGCGGCTCTTGAGTTTGGCGAATGCAGCCTCGGCTGTATCGGACCACCTGAACGTCACTCTGGGGAGGTTAAGGCGGTAAGAGGAGCGACTATCTGACTAAAGTTGCGAACGAAACGCCGGTAGAAATTGGCGAATCCCAGAAACCTCTGTAGGGCCTTACGGGAATCTGGGCTTGGCCAATCCACCACAGCCTTAACCTTGTCAGGATCCATGCGAATACCCTCAGTCGAGACGATGTAACCTAGGAATGGAACGGATTGTGCATGAAAAATGCATTTCTCCGTCTTGACAAAAAGTCCATTCTCCAACAACCTCTGAAGCACTCGTCTGACGTGCTGAACGTGTTCCTGGAGAGAAGAAGAAAAAATCAGTATGTCATCCAGGTAAACATATATGAACTGATCAATCATATCTCTCAGCACGTCATTGACGAGTGCCTGGAAAACCGCTGGGGAGTTGGATAGCCCAAAAGGCATGACCAAATATTCGAAGTGCCCTCTGGGGGTGTTAAACGCGGTCTTCCATTCGTCCCCCCCCCCTTATGCGAACCAAATGATATGCATTACGTAAATCCAACTTCGTGAACACGGATGCTCCCTGTAACCTTTCAAAGGCTGAGGACATCAACGGTAAGGGATAGGTATTCTTCACTGTGATGTTATTCAACCCACGGTAATCAACGCAAGGACGCAGAGATCCGTCCTTCTTCCCCACAAAGAAGAACCCCGCCCCCGCTGGAGAAGAGGAAGGACGAATGAATCCAGATGCCAGAGAATCAGAGATGTATCTCTCCATAGCCTCCCTCTCAGGAACAGAGAGTGAATATAACTTGCCTTTAGGCGGAGACTCACCTGGCAATAATTCTATTGCACAGTCATAGGGACGATGCGGAGGAAGAGAAGCAGCACGGGACTTACTGAACACCTCCTTCAGGTCGAGGTATTCAACGGGCACGTTAGATAAATCCACTGCCTCCTCTAGAAACACAGAATCAGACACAGACGAACAGGCAGACACTAAACAGGACTCAAGACACTTGTTACTCCACATGGATATAGAGTTATGACCCCAGTCAACTCTGGGGTTGTGTTGGGTGAGCCAAGGGTGGCCGAGGACTAATGGTGCAAGGGGTGAGTCCATGAGTAGAAATGATAGTGTCTCAGTGTGATTGCCAGAAGTGATGAGTGTGATAGGTTCAGTGGTGTGAGAAATGTTGGGGAGTTCTTGACCATTGAGAGCGTTGACTGATATCTTGTGCGTGAGGTGATAGGAATCTGGAGTTTGTGAGCGAGCTTGAAGTCCATGAAATTACCCTCTGCTCCTGAGTCCAGTAAGGCTTGGGTGTCGTGCGTGTGGGTGGCCCATCTTAGTCTTACCGGGAGGAGAGTAGATGATGAGGTCTTCTCTGTGGTGACACCACCCGATAGTAGCCTCATGTTTACTACCGGGCCTGATCTTTTACCGGGCAGGAGTGGATAAAGTGGCCCGCTCTACCACAGTAGAGACAGAGTCCTTGGGATCTCCGCCTCTCCCTCTCTTCCCGGGAGAGGCGAGCTCTCCCCAGCTGCATGGGTTCGTGAGTGGAGGCTGAACTGGCCGTGTTCCCGCCGCTGGCATGCCCGCCCTCCGTGTCGTTATACGGTCTGTTAGGGCATGCTCGGCGGCCAATACGACTCAGACGAGCGTCGACCCTCAAGGCTAGTTCCACTAGTCCGTTTAAACTCCTGGGAAGGTCCAGAACATAAATCTCCTTCTGGATCCGGTCCTCCAGCCCATGCAGGAACATGTCCCACTGCGCCTCCTCGTTCCACTGACACTGCGGCCAGAGTGCGGAATTGGATGGAGTATTCCGATACTGAACGGTCTCCTTGGCGAAGGTCAGCGAGTAGTCTGGCCGCCTCTCTACCCGCCACGGCCCGATCGAAGACCCTTCTCATCTCCTCGGAGAGTGTCTGGAAAGAGGTGCAGCATGGGTCCTGGTTCGCCCACACCGCCGTTCCCCAAAGAGCCGCTTTGCCTGATAGCAGTGTGAGTACGAATGCTACCTTAGACTGTTCACGGTTGAAGGTCCGTGGCTGCAACGAGAAATGCATGGAACATCTCGTAAGAAAGGCTCTGCAATAGTCAGGATCACCTGAATAACCCTCTGGTGTCGGTAGCCGTGGCTCTAGCTGGGAATCCGGCTCTGGCGGGGCGGGTTGAACTGCCGGTGTAGGTGGCGCAGCGGAACCCCTCAGATGTTGTAATTGTTGGATCAGCTGGGATACCTGCGTCGCAAGGGCTTCTACTGCCCGACCTGTGCTGGAGATGTTCTCCTCTTGTTGATCCATTCTCGTGATACTGCGGGAAATGAATTTGGTCAGACTCGTTGAACTCGCTGCATCCATGGTCTGGTCAGATCGTTCTGTGACAACACAGAGGCGGATGCAAGATGCAAGCAACGATGGTTTAATGAATACAGTTTACAACAGCAACAGGACAGACAGACTGTACTCAGACGGAATCCGACCCAGGGACTAGGGCGCATCTTCCAATGATAGCGTGCTGAGAAATCCAGGGGAGTGTGACCGGATGGGTAGGATGGAGCACAGCAGATAATCCACACAAGGGCGGCGAGAGAAGAGCACAGACACACGACACAACCTCAGGGAAGTAACAACGATCTGACAACAAGAAACACTGGTTACAGAACATATAAAGGGAAGATAAGTGGTTCCAGCTGGCGCAGACAATCAGGCCGAGATTGGGAACCACGCCCACACAAACGAGAGAGAGAGAGAGAGAGAGAGAAAGGAAGAGAAAGAGAAAGAGAAAGAGAAAGAGAAAGAGAAAGAGAAAGAGAGAAAGAGAAAGAGAGAGGCAGTGGATTCATGAACCGTGACAGATAGTGTTGATAGCTAGTGATAGTGTTGATAGCTAGTGATAGAGTGTTGATCGCTAGTGATAGATAGTAATGATAGTTGGTGATAGATAGTAATGATAGTTGGTGATAGATAGTAATGATAGTTGGTGATAGTGTTGATAGCCAGTGTTAGTAAAGATAGACAGTAATTATAGCTAGTGATAGATAGTGTTGATAGATAGTAATGATAGTTGGTGATAGATCGTGTTGATAGATAGTAATGATAGTTGGTGATAGATTGTGTTGATAGATAGTAATGATAGCTGGCGATAGATAGTGTTGATAGCTAGTGATAGATAGTAATGATAGATAGTGTTGGGGTTAGGAGCTGAGAGACTCACTGCTCTACACTGCAGAGTGTATTGATAGTCTAACAGTAGTTTACTCTGTCAGCTGCAGCAGAGACACACTGCAGACTACAGCTATTTACAGCCTAAGAGTAGAGAGTGCGTGTGTGTGTGTGTGTGTGTGTGTGTGTGTGTGTGTGTGTGTGTGTGTGTGTGTGTGTGTGTGTGTGTGTGTGTGTGTGTGTGTGTGTGTGTGTGTGTGCATAAGTGGGTGCCTGTGTGTGGCTATGTGAAATACAGTGGATGAAACAGGATGAAGAAGCTTATGGCAATCTTTATTTAAAAACAGTCCCTAAAAATAAATCAGTCAGATGGCACACAGTCCAGTTCCAAAACACTTTGAGACTCTTAATTATAACCTTGTTATATATAAACACACAGGAACAGTTTAGATAGAAGAAAGAAAGAACGCACACCTGTAGAGGTGAGGTACTGATCATCTGAACACAGAACTCTGAAAACGAGGACATGACAGTCGGGGGGCGTGTCCGAATATCCCTACTGGCGTTCTAAACATTAGGCAGATGGGTATGGAAATAAAAAGGGTGAAAATGTAGAGTTTTAAATGTTATACACATTTGGGCTTTTCACCAAGTAGAATTCACTGAACTCTATTGAGGAAGAGACTGGTCTTTATCTAGTAGAATTCACTGAACTCTATTGAGGAAGAGACTGGTCTTTATCTAGTAGAATTCACTGAACTCTATTGAGGAAGAGACTGTTCTTTATTTAATAGAATTCACTTCCTCAATTGAGGAAGAGACTGGTCTTTATCTAGTAGAATTCACTTCCTCTATTGAGGAAGAGACTGGTCTTTATCTAGTAGAATTCACTGAACTCTATTGAGGAAGAGACTGGTCCTTATCTAGTAGAATTCACTGAATATTGAGGAAGAGACTGGTCTTTACCTAGTAGAATTCACTGTATATTGAGGAAGAGACTGGTCCTTATCTAGTAGAATTCACTGAACTCTATTGAGGAAGAGACTGGTCTTTATCTAGTAGAATTCACTGAATATTGAGGAAGAGACTGGTCCTTATCTAGTAGAATTCACTGAATATTGAGGAAGAGACTGGTCTTTATCTAGTATAATTCACTGAATATTGAGGAAGAGACTGGTCTTTATCTAGTAGAATTCACTGAACTCTATTGAGGAAGAGACTGGTCCTTATCTAGTAGAATTCACTGAATATTGAGGAAGAGACTAGTCTTTATTGAATAGAATTCACTGAACTCTATTGAGGAAGAGACTGGTCCTTATCTAGTAGAATTCACTGAATATTGAGGAAGAGACTGGTCTTCATCTAGTTGAATTCACTGAACTCTATTGAGGAAGAGACTGGTCTTTATCTAGTAGAATTCACTGAATATTGAGGAAGAGACTGGTCTTCATCTAGTTGAATTCACTGAACTCTATTGAGGAAGAGACTGGTCTTCATCTAGTAGAATTCACTGAATATTGAGGAAGAGACTAGTCTTCATCTAGTAGAATTCACTGAATATTGAGGAAGAGACTGGTCTTCATCTAGTAGAATTCACTGAATATTGAGGAAGAGACTGGTCTTTATCTAGTAGAATTCACTGAATATTGAGGAAGAGACTGGTCCTTATCTAGTAGAATTCACTGAATATTGAGGAAGAGACTGGTCTTTATCTAGTAGAATTCACTGAATATTGAGGAAGAGACTGGTCTTCATCTAGTAGAATTCACTGAATACTGAGGAAGAGACTGGTCCTTATCTAGTAGAATTCACTGAATATTGAGGAAGAGACTGGTCTTCATCTAGTAGAATTCACTGAATATTGAGGAAGAGACTGGTCTTCATCTAGTAGAATTCACTGAATATTGAGGAAGAGACTGGTCCTTATCTAGTAGAATTCACTGAACTCTATTGAGGAAGAGACTGGTCCTTATCTAGTAGAATTCACTGAACTCTATTGAGGAAGAGACTGGTCTTTATCTAGTAGAATTCACTGAATACTGAGGAAGAGACTGGTCCTTATCTAGTAGAATTCACTGAATATTGAGGAAGAGACTGGTCTTCATCTAGTAGAATTCACTGAATATTGAGGAAGAGACTGGTCTTCATCTAGTAGAATTCACTGAATATTGAGGAAGAGACTGGTCTTCATCTAGTAGAATTCACTGAATATTGAGGAAGAGACTGGTCCTTATCTAGTAGAATTCACTGAATATTGAGGAAGAGACTGGTCTTTTCATAATCAGTTGATGAGATCCGAGGACTGACTATCAACCAACACAATTGCTGATTAGATGAAGCCTTCTCAGTGTGGATGAGGGTAGGATGTTGACATGCTGCTTACTGAATATATTTATACCAAACACTACATTCTAAATAGTATGTAGTATGATTAGTATACATTATGTAGTAGGGAAAGACAGATTTCAGACACGGGCCACACTTCTCTTCTGTCTGGCAGCAGTGTGTAGAGTGTCCAGCAGGTGGCAGAGAAGAGCGCGTGATGTCACCAGGCCAGACAGAGAAGAGAGGGACTTCATGTCCCCAGAGAGAGTTCTGTACAGGTTAGATGACGTTGGTATGTAGTAGAGTAGAACACATGTAAAACCTTGCACTATTGTGTTGGTTTTAATAGAGATAGAGTTATAGAAAACAGCTGTATTGATCTAGTGTAGTGTATATCTATGTCTGTGTAGAGGTTGCTTGTGCTGAGTCCTCTGTGTGCAACAAGAACCATATCCTCAATCTAACCCTACACACACACACACACACACACACACACACACACACACACACACACACACACACACACACACACACACACACACACACACACACACACACACACACACACACACACACACACACACACACACCCTCTCTCTGTCTCTCTGTCTCTCTCCTCTCTCTCCTCTTTCTCCTCTCTCTCCTCTCTCTCCTGTCTCTCTCTCCACTTAGTGATATATATACATTAAATCCAGTGCGTTGAAGCGCTAGTAGCATCACCAGTGCTAACACAGCTTGGTAGATAATATAAAAGTGATCAGTATCTATAATAAATCAATGTGTAATATTGACCTATACATCATGTTAATAGGGAAGTGGCCCCCTGTGAGGCTGACTGAGTGACCGGAGTCTTCAGTGACAATAACAACTGGGTCAGAACAGAAATGTGGTGCAGAGATAAGCATGCATGTCCCATCATCATCATCATCATCATCATCATCATCATCATCATCATCATCATCATCATCATCATCATCATCATCATTACCATCATCATCATCACCATCATGCATGTCCCTACTAGTCCTGCTTGTAGAGCACAGTAAACACATCATCATCATCATCATCATCATCATCACCACCATCATTACCATCATTACCATCACCACCATCATTACCATCACCGTCATCATTACCATCATTACCATCACCATCATTAACATTATCATCATCATCATCATTACCATTGTCAGCATCATTACCATCATCATTATCATCAGCATCATTACCATTATCATCACCCCTACCATCATCATTACCACCACCATCATCATCTTCATCAGAGTTCAGTAGTAAAGTAATCAGGAATTTAGAGGGAGTCACTGTGCATTAGCTGGTTATTAGTTCAACTCCCTCTTTTGGCTGAACCAGCTTATTGGTTCTCGTCCTTTTGGCTGAACCAGCTTATTGGTTCTCGTCCTTTTGGCTGAACCAGCTTATTGGTTCTTGTCCTTTTGGCTGAACCAGCTTATTGGTTCTCGTCCTTTTGGCTGAACCAGCTTATTGGTTCTCGTCCTTTTGGCTGAACCAGCTTATTGGTTCTCGTCCTTTTGGCTGAACCAGCTTATTGGTTCAAGTCCCCCTTTTGGCTGAACCAGCTCATTGGTTCAACTCCCTCTTTTGGCTGAACCAGCTTATTGGTTCAAGTCCTTTTGGCTGAACCAGCTTATTGGTTAAAGTCCTTTTGGCTGAACCAGCTTATTGGTTCTCATCCTTTTGGCTGAACCCGCTTATTGGTTCTCATCCTTTTGGCTGAACCAGCTTATTGGTTCTCGTCCTTTTGGCTGAACCAGCTCATTGGTTGTTGTCCTTTTGGCTGAACCAGCTTATTGGTTCAAGTCCCTCTTTTGGCTGAACCAGCTTATTGGTTCAAGTCCTTTTGGCTGAACCCGCTTATTGGTTCTCGTCCTTTTGGCTGAACCAGCTTATTGGTTCAAGTCCCTCTTTTGGCTGAACCAGCTTATTGGTTCAAGTCCCTCTTTTGGCTGAACCAGCTCATTGGTTCAAGTCCCTCTTTTGGCACTCTCCTGTACTTGGCATTGGTACTCTATTATGGCACTGTCTTTTGTCCATATAAAGACCAAAGTCTGTTGTTCATGGGCCATATACAGTATGTCTGTTGTTCATGGGCCATATACAGTATGTCTGTTGTTCATGGGCCATATACAGTATGTCTGTTGTTCATGGGCCATATACAGTATGTCTGTTGTTCATGGGCCATATATGTCTATTTTTAGTTTCTGGCCTCAGTGCCATCTGTTGTTTTAGGGTCAAACTAGGTTTTTAGTGAAAACAGGGGTCAGGGTTCAGACGTCAAACTAGGTCTCCAGTGAAAACAGGGGTTATGGTTCAGAGGTCAAACTATGTCTCTAGTGAAAACAGGGGTTAGGGTTCAGAGGTCAAACTATGTCTCTAGTGAAAACAGGGGTTAGGGTTCAGAGCAAGCATTATTATCATCATTATTATAGTTATTATTCATATAATTAATATAACATTATTGTTATTATTATTGTTATAACTAGTCCTATGTACAGAGCGGTAGTGAAGTCGGAGTATACAGGCGATCATATTGACTCACTCTACTAAATGGAAGCTTTTGAAAATACTTAAAAAATATAATTATTTCCCCTGTGAAGTTGATCAACTTGCTTTATAAAATCGCGTCTGATGCAGCTGAAGTCTCGTGTGCTTGAATCAGAGCTGGTCACTATGGAAATGGATAGGTGTGCCGTGGTTGGTTGTTTTCACTTCCCGGGAGAGATTAGAGGGGAAGAGTGATGACATCACCAGCCCAGAGCTGTCTGCCCAATCAGAGAAGAGGGCGGGAAGGAAGTCCAGTCCTCTGAAAAACGTGATGGGTTGATGTGGAGTTGGCCGGCAGCTCTCTGTGATCTGATTGGCTGTAAGGCACTGTGAGGGAGTGGTCAGGAGAGGTCAGTCATGCTGAGGCTCATGGGTAGTCCTGGTCGGAGGTAGGGGACGCGGGGAAAGTCAGGAGGGTGAGAGAAGTCAGGGGTCAGAACACGCCCGTTCTCCCCAGAGGACCCCGTGATGGACAGCCTGGCCTTACTCCGCATGGCATCTGTAAATGTCATCTACACACACACACACGCACGCACGCACGCACGCACGCACGCACGCACACACACACACACACACACACACACACACACACACACACACACACACACACACACACAAAATAAAAAATGCAATGGTCAGGGTCAGCTCCACTTGCTGTAGAAATATAAATGTATAGATATGTAAAATGTAGAAATGCAGTATGTAGAAATGCAGTATGTTGAAATCTAGAAATGCAGTATGTAATAAATGTAGTATGTGGTAAATGTAGTATGTGGTAAATGTAGTAAATGCAGTATGTAATAAATGTAGTATGTGGTAAATGCAGTATGTAGTAAATGTAGCAAATGCAGTATGTAATAAATGTAGTATGTGGTAATTGCAGTATGTAGTAAATGCAGTAAATGTAGTATGTAGTAAATGTAGTATGTAGTAAATGTAGTATGTAGTAAATGTAGTATGTAGTAAATGTAGTATATAGTAAATGTAGAAAATATATATGTAGTATATAGTAAATGTAGTATGTAGTAAATGTAGTATGTAGTAAATGTAGTAGTAGTAAATGTAGTATATAGTAAATGTAGAAAATATATATGTAGTATATAGTAAATGTAGTATGTAGTAAATGTAGTATATAGTAAATGTAGAAAATATATATGTAGTATATAGTAAATATAGTAAACGTATATGTAGTATGGAATAAATGCAGCATTTAATAAATGTAGTAAATGTAGTATGTAGTAAATGCAGTAAATGTAGTAAATGCAGTAAATGTAGTAAATGCAGTAAATGTAGGAAATGTAGTATGTAATAAATGTAGTAAATGTATAGGTAATAAATGTAGTAAATGTATAGGTAATAAATGCAGCATTTAATAAATGTAGTAAATGTATAGGTAATACATGTAGTATGTGGTAAATGTTGTAAATGTAGTAAATGCAGTAAATGTATAGGTAATAAATGTAGTATGTGGTAAATGTTGTAAATGTAGTAAATGTATAGGTAATAAATGTAGTAAATGTGGTAAATGTAGTAAATGCAGTAAATGTATAGGTAATACATGTAGTATGTGGTAAATGTTGTAAATGTAGTAAATGCAGTAAATTTAGTAAATGTATAGGTAATTAATGTAGTATGTGTTAAATGTTGTAAATGTAGTAAATTCAATAATGGAGAAAATGTAGTAAATTCATTAATTGCAATAAATGCAGTGAATGCAGTATGTAGTAAATGTAGCAGTGCAGTATGTAGTACATGTAGCAGTGTAGTATGTAGTACATGTAGCAGTGTAGTATGTAGTAAATGTAGTATGTAGTAAATACAGTATGTAGTAAATGCAGTATGTTGTAAATGCAGTATGTAGTAAATGTTGTAAATGTAGGAAATGTAGTAAATGTATAGGTAATAAATGTAGTATGTGGTAAATGTTGTAAAAGTAGTAAATGTTGTAAATGTATAGGTAATAAATGTAGTATGTGGTAAATGTTGTAAATGTAGTAAATGTAGTAAATGTAGTATGTAGTAAATGTAGTATGTAGTAAATGTAGTGTGTAGTAAATGTAGTATGTAGTAAATGTAGTATGTAGTAAATGTAGTATGTAGTAAATGCAGTATGTAGTAAATGTAGTAAATGTAGTATGTAGTAAATGCAGTATGTAGTAAATGTAGTAAATGTAGTATGTAGTAAATGTAGTATGTAGTAAATGTAGTAAATGTAGTATGTAGTAAATGTAGTATGTAGTAAATGTAGTATGTAGTAAATGCAGTATTTAGTAAATGTAGTATGTAGTAAATGTAGTATGTAGTAAATGTAGTATGTAGTAAATGTAGTGTGTAGTAAATGTAGTATGTAGTAAATGTAGTATGTAGTAAATGCAGTATGTAGTAAATGTAGTATGTAGTAAATGTAGTAAATGTAGTATGTAGTAAATGTAGTATGTAGTCAATGTAGTAAAAGTAGTACATGTAGAAAATATATATGTAGTATATAGTAAATACAGTAAACGTATATGTAGTATGGAATAAATGCAGCATTTAATAAATGTAGTAAATGTAGTATGTAGTAAATGTAGTAAATGTATAGGTAATAAATGTAGTATGTGGTAAATGTAGTAAATGCAGTAAATGTTGTAAATGTATAGGTAATAAATGTAGTATGTGGTAAATGTAGTAAATGCAGTAAATGTAGTAAATGTATAGGTAATAAATGTAGTATGTGGTAAATGTAGTAAATGCAGTAAATGTAGTAAATGTATAGGTAATAAATGTAGTATGTGGTAAATGTTGTAAATGTAGTAAATGCAGTAAATGTATAGGTAATAAATGTAGTATGTGGTAAATGTTGTAAATGCAGTAAATGTATAGGTAATAAATGTAGTATGTGGTAAATGTTGTAAATGTAGTAAATGCAGTAAATGTATAGGTAATACATGTAGTATGTGGTAAATGTTGTAAATGTAGTAAATGTTGTAAATGTATAGGTAATACATGTAGTATGTGGTAAATGTTGTAAATGTAGTAAATGTTGTAAATGTATAGGTAATACATGTAGTATGTGGTAAATGTTGTAAATGTAGTAAATGCAGTAAATGTATAGGTAATACATGTAGCATGTGGTAAATGTTGTAAATGAAGTAAATGCAGTAAATTTTGTAAATGTATAGGTAATAAATGTAGTATGTGGTAAATATTGTAAATGTAGTAAATTCAATAAATGCAGAAAATGTAGTAAATGTATTAATGCAATAAATGCAGTAAATGCAGTGAATGCAGTATGTAGTAAATGTAGCAGTGCAGTAGTATGTAGTAAATGTAGCAGTGCAGTATGTAGTACATGTAGTATGTAGTAAGTATGTAGTAAATGTAGCAGTGCAGTATGTAGTAAATGTAGCAGTGCAGTATGTAGTAAATGTAGCAGTGCAGTATGTAGTAAATGTAGCAGTGCAGTATGTAGTACATGTAGCAGTGCAGTATGTAGTAAATGTAGTATGTAGTAAATACAGTATGTAGTAAATGCAGTATGTAGTAAATGTAGCAAATGCAGTATGTAGTAAATGCAGTATGTAATAAATGCAGTATGTAGTAAATGTTGTAAATGTAGCAAATGCAGTATGTAGTTAATGTAGTATGTAGTAAATGCAGTATGTGGTAAATGCAGTACTTAGAAAATGCAGTATGTGGTAAATGCAGTACTTAGAAAATGCAGTATGTAGTTAATGTAGTAAATGCAGTATGTGGTAAATGCAGTACTTAGAAAATGCAATATGTAGAAAATGCAGTATGATGGAAGTACAGTATGTAGTAAATGCAGTATGTAGTAAATGCAGTATTTAGTAAATGTAGTACATAGTAAATGTAGTGTGTAGTAAATTCAGTGTATAATAATTGCAGTATGTAGACAATGTACTAATTGCAGTATGTAGTACATGCAGTATGTAGTAATTGCAGTGTGTAGGAAATGCAGTATGTTGTAATAAAGTATGTAGTAAATGTAGTGTGTAGTAAATGCATGGTGTGTGGTGACAGTATGGTGTGTGGTGACAGTATGGTGTGTGGTGACAGTATGGTGTGTTACAGTATGGTGTGTGGTGACAGTATGGTGTGTGGTGACAGTATGGTGTGTGGCAGTATGGTGTGTGGTGACAGTATGGTGTGTGGTGACAGTATGGTGTGTGGTGACAGTATGGTGTGTGGTGACAGTATGGTGTGTGACAGTATGGTGTGTGGCAGTATGGTGTGTGGTGACAGTATGGTGTGTGGTGACAGTATGGTGTGTGGCAGTATGGTGTGTGGTGACAGTATGGTGTGTGGTGACAGTATGGTGTGTGGTGACAGTATGGTGTGTGACAGTATGGTGTGTGACAGTATGGTGTGTGACAGTATGGTGTGTGGTGACAGTATGGTGTGTGACAGTATGGTGTGTGGTGACAGTATGGTGTGTGGTGACAGTATGGTGTGTGGTGACAGTATGGTGTGTGACAGTATGGTGTGTGACAGTATGGTGTGTGACAGTATGGTGTGTGGTGACAGTATGGTGTGTGGTGACAGTATGGTGTGTGACAGTATGGTGTGTGACAGTATGGTGTGTGGTGACAGTATGGTGTGTGGTGACAGTATGGTGTGTGGTGACAGTATGGTGTGTGACAGTATGGTGTGTGGCAGTATGGTGTGTGGTGACAGTATGGTGTGTGGTGGCAGTATGGTGTGTGACAGTATGGTGTGTGGTGACAGTATGGTGTGTGGCAGTATGGTGTGTGGTGACAGTATGGTGTGTGACAGTATGGTGTGTGTGGTGACAGTATGGTGTGTGGTGACAGTATGGTGTGTGACAGTATGGTGTGTGGTGACAGTATGGTGTGTGACAGTATGGTGTGTGACAGTATGGTGTGTGGTGACAGTATGGTGTGTGGTAACAGTATGGTGTGTGACAGTATGGTGTGTGGTGACAGTATGGTGTGTGACAGTATGGTGTGTGACAGTATGGTGTGTGGCAGTATGGTGTGTGACAGTATGGTGTGTGGTGACAGTATGGTGTGTGGCAGTATGGTGTGTGACAGTATGGTGTGTGGCAGTATGGTGTGTGACAGTATGGTGTGTGGTGACAGTATGGTGTGTGGTGACAGTATGGTGTGTGGTGACAGTATGGTGTGTGGCAGTATGGTGTGTGACAGTATGGTGTGTGGTGACAGTATGGTGTGTGGTGACAGTATGGTGTGTTACAGTATGGTGTGTGGCAGTATGGTGTGTGGCAGTATGGTGTGTGGCAGTATGGTGTGTGGTGACAGTATGGTGTGTGGTGACAGTATGGTGTGTTACAGTATGGTGTGTGGCAGTATGGTGTGTGGCAGTATGGTGTGTGGTGACAGTATGGTGTGTGACAGTATGGTGTGTGGTGACAGTATGGTGTGTGGTGACAGTATGGTGTGTGACAGTATGGTGTGTTACAGTATGGTGTGTGGTGACAGTATGGTGTGTGACAGTATGGTGTGTGACAGTGTGGTGTGTGGTGACAGTATGGTGTGTGGTGACAGTATGGTGTGTGGTGACAGTATGGTGTGTGGTAACAGTATGATGTGTGGTGACAGTATGGTGTGTGGTAACAGTATGGTGTGTGGTAACAGTATGGTGTGTGGTGACAGTATGGTGTGTGGTGACAGTATGGTGTGTTACAGTATGGTGTGTGGTGACAGTATGGTGTGTGGTGACAGTATGGTGTGTTACAGTATGGTGTGTGACAGTATGGTGTGTGACAGTATGGTGTGTGGTGACAGTATGGTGTGTGGTGACAGTATGGTGTGTGACAGTATGGTGTGTGGTGACAGTATGGTGTGTGGTGACAGTAGGGTGTGTGACAGTATGGTGTGTGGTGACAGTATGGTGTGTGGTGACAGTATGGTGTGTGACAGTATGGTGTGTGGTGACAGTATGGTGTGTGACAGTATGGTGTGTGACAGTATGGTGTGTGGTGACAGTATGGTGTGTGGTGACAGTATGGTGTGTGACAGTATGGTGTGTGGTGACAGTATGGTGTGGTGACAGTATGGTGTGTGACAGTATGGTGTGTGACAGTATGGTGTGTGACAGTATGGTGTGTGGTGACAGTATGGTGTGTGGCAGTATGGTGTGTGGTGACAGTATGGTGTGTGGTGACAGTATGGTGTGTGACAGTATGGTGTGTGGTGACAGTATGGTGTGTGACAGTATGGTGTGTGACAGTATGGTGTGTGGTGACAGTATGGTGTGTGGTGACAGTATGGTGTGTGACAGTATGGTGTGTGGTGACAGTATGGTGTGTGACAGTATGGTGTGTGACAGTATGGTGTGTGACAGTATGGTGTGTGACAGTATGGTGTGTGACAGTATGGTGTGTGGCAGTATGGTGTGTGACAGTATGGTGTGTGACAGTATGGTGTGTGGTGACAGTATGGTGTGTGACAGTATGGTGTGTGGTGACAGTATGGTGTGTTACAGTATGGTGTGTGACAGTATGGTGTGTGGTGACAGTATGGTGTGTTACAGTATGGTGTGTGGTGACAGTATGGTGTGTGACAGTATGGTGTGTGACAGTATGGTGTGTGACAGTATGGTGTGTGGTGACAGTATGGTGTGTGGTGACAGTATGGTGTGTGACAGTATGGTGTGTGGCAGTATGGTGTGTGGTGGCAGTATGGTGTGTGGTGACAGTATGGTGTGTGGTGACAGTATGGTGTGTGACAGTATGGTGTGTGGCAGTATGGTGTGTGGTGACAGTATGGTGTGTGGTGACAGTATGGTGTGTGGTGACAGTATGGTGTGTGGTGACAGTATGGTGTGTGGCAGTATGGTGTGTGGTGACAGTATGGTGTGTGGTGACAGTATGGTGTGTGACAGTATGGTGTGTGGCAGTATGGTGTGTGTGGTGACAGTATGGTGTGTGGTGACAGTATGGTGTGTGGTGACAGTATGGTGTGTGGTGACAGTATGGTGTGTGGTGATAGTATGGTGTGTGGTGACAGTATGGTGTGTGGCAGTATGGTGTGTGTGGTGACAGTATGGTGTGTGGTGACAGTATGGTGTGTGGTGACAGTATGGTGTGTGGTGACAGTATGGTGTGTGACAGTATGGTGTGTGGTGACAGTATGGTGTGTTACAGTATGGTGTGTGGTGACAGTATGGTGTGTGACAGTATGGTGTGTGGTGACAGTATGGTGTGTGACAGTATGGTGTGTGGCAGTATGGTGTGTGGCAGTATGGTGTGTGACAGTATGGTGTGTGACAGTATGGTATGTGACAGTATGGTGTGTGGTGACAGTATGGTGTGCTACAGTATGGTGTGTGACAGTATGGTGTGTGGCAGTATGGTGTGTGACAGTATGGTGTGTGGCAGTATGGTGTGTGACAGTATGGTGTGTGGTGACAGTATGGTGTGTGGTGACAGTATGGTGTGTGGCAGTATGGTGTGTGGCAGTATGGTGTGTGACAGTATGGTGTGTGGTGACAGTATGGTGTGTGACAGTATGGTGTGTGGTGACAGTATGGTGTGTTACAGTATGGTGTGTGACAGTATGGTGTGTGGCAGTATGGTGTGGTGACAGTATGGTGTGTGACAGTATGGTGTGTGGTGACAGTATGGTGTGTGGCAGTATGGTGTGTGACAGTATGGTGTGTGACAGTATGGTGTGTGGTGACAGTATGGTGTGTGGCAGTATGGTGTGTGACAGTATGGTGTGTGGCAGTATGGTGTGTGGCAGTATGGTGTGTGTGACAGTATGGTGTGTGTGACAGTATGGTGTGTGGCAGTATGGTGTGTGGCAGTATGGTGTGTGTGACAGTATGGTGTGTGGTGACAGTATTGTGTGTGGTGACAGTATGGTGTGTGGTGACAGTATGGTGTGTGGCAGTATGGTGTGTGGCAGTATGGTGTGTGACAGTATGGTGTGTGGTGACAGTATGGTGTGTTACAGTATGGTGTGTGGTGGCAGTATGGTGTGTGACAGTATGGTGTGTGGCAGTATGGTGCGTGTGACAGTATGGTGTGTGGTGACAGTATGGTGTGTGGTGACAGTATGGTGTGGTGGCAGTATGGTGTGTGGTGACAGTATGGTGTGTGGTGACAGTATGGTGTGTGGTGACAGTATGGTGTGTGGTGACAGTATGGTGTCTGACAGTATGGTGTGTGGTGACAGTATGGTGTGTGACAGTATGGTGTGTGGTGACAATATGGTGTGTGGTGACAGTATGGTGTGTGGTGACAGTATGGTGTGTGGTGACAGTATGGTGTGTGTGACAGTATGATGTGACAGTATGGTGTTTGACAGTATGGTGTGTGGTGACAGTATGGTGTGTGGTGACAGTATGGTGTGTGTTGTGACAGTATGGTGTGTGATGACAGTATGGTGTGTGACAGTATGGTGTGTGACAGTATGGTGTGTGACAGTATGGTGTGTGACAGTATGGTGTGTGGTGACAGTATGGTGTGTGGCAGTATGGTGTGTGGTGACAGTATGGTGTGTGGTGACAGTATGGTGTGTGACAGTATGGTGTGTGGTGACAGTATGGTGTGTGACAGTATGGTGTGTGACAGTATGGTGTGTGACAGTATGGTGTGTGGTGACAGTATGGTGTGTGGCAGTATGGTGTGTGGTGACAGTATGGTGTGTGGTGACAGTATGGTGTGTGACAGTATGGTGTGTGACAGTATGGTGTGTGACAGTATGGTGTGTGGTGACAGTATGGTGTGTGGTGACAGTATGGTGTGTGGTAACAGTATGGTGTGTGGTGACAGTATGGTGTGTGGTGACAGTATGGTGTGTGGTGACAGTATGGTGTGTGACAGTATGGTGTGTGACAGTATGGTGTGTGGTGACAGTATGGTGTGTGACAGTATGGTGTGTGACAGTATGGTGTGTGGTGACAGTATGGTGTGTGGTGACAGTATGGTGTGTGACAGTATGGTGTGTGACAGTATGGTGTGTGGTGACAGTATGGTGTGTGACAGTATGGTGTGTGACAGTATGGTGTGTGGTGACAGTATGGTGTGTGGTGACAGTATGGTGTGTGGTGACAGTATGGTGTGTGACAGTATGGTGTGTGGTGACAGTATGGTGTGTGGCAGTATGGTGTGTGGTGACAGTATGGTGTGTGGTGACAGTATGGTGTGTGACAGTATGGTGTGTGGTGACAGTATGGTGTGTGGTGACAGTATGGTGTGTGACAGTATGGTGTGTGGTGACAGTATGGTGTGTGACAGTATGGTGTGTGGTGACAGTATGGTGTATGACAGTATGGTGTGTGACAGTATGGTGTGTGGTGACAGTATGGTGTGTGGTGACAGTATGGTGTGTGACAGTATGGTGTGTGGTGACAGTATGGTGTGTGGTGACAGTATGGTGTGTGACAGTATGGTGTGTGACAGTATGGTGTGTGGTGACAGTATGGTGTGTGGTGACAGTATGGTGTGTGACAGTATGGTGTGTGGTGACAGTATGGTGTGTGGTGACAGTATGGTGTGTGGTGACAGTATGGTGTGTGGTGACAGTATGGTGTGTGGTGGCAGTATGGTGTGTGGTGACAGTATGGTGTGTGGCAGTATGGTGTGTGGTGACAGTATGGTGTGTGGTGACAGTATGGTGTGTGACAGTATGGTGTGTGGTGACAGTATGGTGTGTGGTGACAGTATGGTGTGTGACAGTATGGTGTGTGGTGACAGTATGGTGTGTGGTGACAGTATGGTGTGTGGCAGTATGGTGTGTGGTGACAGTATGGTGTGTGGTGACAGTATGGTGTGTGACAGTATGGTGTGTGACAGTATGGTGTGTGGTGACAGTATGGTGTGTGGTGACAGTATGGTGTGTGGTGACAGTATGGTGTGTGGTGACAGTATGGTGTGTGGTGACAATATGGTGTGTGACAGTATGTTGTTTGGTGACAGTATGGTGTGTGGTGACAGTATGGTGTGTGGTGACAGTATGGTGTGTGACAGTATGGTGTGTGGTGACAGTATGGTGTGTGGTGACAGTATGGTGTGGTGACAGTATGGTGTGTGGTGACAGTATGGTGTGTGGTGACAGTATGGTGTGTGGTGACAGTATGGTGTGTGGTGACAGTATGGTGCGTGGTGATAGTATGGTGTGTGGTGACAGTATGGTGTGTGACAGTATGGTGTGTGGTGACAGTATGGTGTGTGACAGTATGGTGTGTGGCAGTATGGTGTGTGACAGTATGGTGTGTGGTGACAGTATGGTGTGTGGTGACAGTATGGTGTGTGACAGTATGGTGTGTGGTGACAGTATGGTGTGTGGTGACAGTATGGTGTGTGGTGACAGTATGGTGTGTGGTGACAGTATGGTGTGTGGTGGCAGTATGGTGTGTGGTGACAGTATGGTGTGTGGTGACAGTATGGTGTGTGGTGACAGTATGGTGTGTGGTGACAGTATGGTGTGTGGTGACAGTATGGTGTGTGGTGACAATATGGTGTGTGACAGTATGTTGTTTGGTGACAGTATGGTGTGTGGTGACAGTATGGTGTGTGGTGACAGTATGGTGTGTGACAGTATGGTGTGTGGTGACAGTATGGTGTGTGGTGACAGTATGGTGTGGTGACAGTATGGTGTGTGGTGACAGTATGGTGTGTGGTGACAGTATGGTGTGTGGCAGTATGGTGTGTGGTGACAGTATGGTGTGTGGTGACAGTATGGTGTGTGACAGTATGGTGTGTGACAGTATGGTGTGTGGTGACAGTATGGTGTGTGGTGACAGTATGGTGTGTGGTGACAGTATGGTGTGTGGTGACAGTATGGTGTGTGGTGACAGTATGGTGTGTGGTGACAATATGGTGTGTGACAGTATGTTGTTTGGTGACAGTATGGTGTGTGGTGACAGTATGGTGTGTGGTGACAGTATGGTGTGTGACAGTATGGTGTGTGGTGACAGTATGGTGTGTGGTGACAGTATGGTGTGGTGACAGTATGGTGTGTGGTGACAGTATGGTGTGTGGTGACAGTATGGTGTGTGGTGACAGTATGGTGTGTGGTGACAGTATGGTGCGTGGTGATAGTATGGTGTGTGGTGACAGTATGGTGTGTGACAGTATGGTGTGTGGTGACAGTATGGTGTGTGACAGTATGGTGTGTGGCAGTATGGTGTGTGGTGACAGTATGGTGTGTGGTGACAGTATGGTGTGTGGTGACAGTATGGTGTGTGGTGACAGTATGGTGCGTGGTGATAGTATGGTGTGTGGTGACAGTATGGTGTGTGGTGACAGTATGGTGTGTGACAGTATGGTGTGTGGTGACAGTATGGTGTGTGGTGACAGTATGGTGTGTGGTGACAGTATGGTGTGTGGTGACAGTATGGTGTGGTGATAGTATGGTGTGTGGTGACAGTATGGTGTGTGGTGACAGTATGGTGTGTGGTGACAGTATGGTGTGTGGTGACAGTATGGTGTGTGGTGACAGTATGGTGTGTGGTGACAGTATGGTGTGTGGTGACAGTATGGTGTGTGGTGACAGTATGGTGTGTGGTGACAGTATGGTGTGTGGTGACAGTATGGTGTGTGGTGACAGTATGGTGTGTGGTGACAGTATGGTGTGTGGTGACAGTATGGTGTGTGACAGTATGGTGTGTGGTGACAGTATGGTGTGTGGTGACAGTATGGTGTGTGACAGTATGGTGTGTGGTGACAGTATGGTGTGTGGTGACAGTATGGTGTGTGGTGACAGTATGGTGTGTGGTGACAGTATGGTGTGTGGCAGTATGGTGTGTGGTGACAGTATGGTGTGTGGTGACAGTATGGTGTGTGGTGACAGTATGGTGTGTGGTGACAGTATGGTGTGTGGTGACAGTATGGTGTGTGACAGTATGGTGTGTGGTGACAGTATGGTGTGTGGTGACAGTATGGTGTGTGGTGACAGTATGGTGTGTGACAGTATGGTGTGTGGTGACAGTATGGTGTGTGGTGACAGTATGGTGTGTGGTGACAGTATGGTGTGTGGTGACAATATGGTGTGTGACAGTATGGTGTTTGGTGACAGTATGGTGTGTGGTGACAGTATGGTGTGTGGTGACAGTATGGTGTGTGACAGTATGGTGTGTGGTGACAGTATGGTGTGTGGTGACAGTATTGTGTGGTGACAGTATGGTGTGTGGTGACAGTATGGTGTGTGGTGACAGTATGGTGTGTGGTGACAGTATGGTGTGTGGTGACAGTATGGTGCGTGGTGATAGTATGGTGTGTGGTGACAGTATGGTGTGTGGTGACAGTATGGTGTGTGACAGTATGGTGTGTGGTGACAGTATGGTGTGTGACAGTATGGTGTGTGGCAGTATGGTGTGTGGTGACAGTATGGTGTGTGGTGACAGTATGGTGTGTGGTGACAGTATGGTGTGTGGTGACAGTATGGTGTGTGGTGACAGTATGGTGCGTGGTGATAGTATGGTGTGTGGTGACAGTATGGTGTGTGGTGACAGTATGGTGTGTGACAGTATGGTGTGTGGTGACAGTATGGTGTGTGACAGTATGGTGTGTGGCAGTATGATGTATGGTGTGTGGTGACAGTATGGTGTGTGGTGACAGTATGGTGTGTGGTGACAGTATGGTGTGGTGATAGTATGGTGTGTGGTGACAGTATGGTGTGTGGTGACAGTATGGTGTGTGGTGACAGTATGGTGTGTGGTGACAGTATGGTGTGTGGTGACAGTATGGTGTGTGGTGACAGTATGGTGTGTGGCAGTATGGTGTGTGGTGACAGTATGGTGTGTGGTGACAGTATGGTGTGTGGTGACAGTATGGTGTGTGGTGACAGTATGGTGTGTGACAGTATGGTGTGTGGTGACAGTATGGTGTGTGGTGACAGTATGGTGTGTGTTGACAGTATGGTGTGTGACAGTATGGTGTGTGGTGACAGTATGGTGTGTGACAGTATGGTGTGGTGACAGTATGGTGTGGTGGTGACAGTATGGTGTGTGGTGACAGTATGGTGTGTGGTGACAGTATGGTGTGTGGTGACAGTATGGTGTGTGACAGTATGGTGTGTGGTGACAGTATGGTGTGTGGTAACAGTATGGTGTGTGGTGACAGTATGGTGTGTGACAGTATGGTGTGTGGTGACAGTATGGTGTGTGACAGTATGGTGTGTGGTGACAGTATGGTGTGTGGTAACAGTATGGTGTGTGGTGACAGTATGGTGTGTGGTGACAGTATGGTGTGTGGTGACAGTATGGTGTGTGGTGACAGTATGGTGTGTGGCAGTATGGTGTGTGGTGACAGTATGGTGTGTGACAGTATGGTGTGTGACAGTATGGTGTGTGACAGTATGGTGTGTGGTGACAGTATGGTGTGTGGTGACAGTATGGTGTGTGACAGTATGGTGTGTGACAGTATGGTGTGTGACAGTATGGTGTGTGACAGTATGGTGTGTGGTGGCAGTATGGTGTGTGGTGACAGTATGGTGTGTGGTGACAGTATGGTGTGTGACAGTATGGTGTGTGGTGACAGTATGGTGTGTGGTGACAGTATGGTGTGTGGTGACAGTATGGTGTGTGGTGACAGTATGGTGTGTGACAGTATGGTGTGTGGTGACAGTATGGTGTGTGGTGACAGTATGGTGTGTGACAGTATGGTGTGTGGTGACAGTATGGTGTGTGGTAACAGTATGGTGTGTGGTGACAGTATGGTGTGTGGTGACAGTATGGTGTGTGGTGACAGTATGGTGTGTGGTGACAGTATGGTGTGTGGTAACAGTATGGTGTGTGGTGACAGTATGGTGTGTGGTGACAGTATGGTGTGTGGTGACAGTATGGTGTGTGGTAACAGTATGGTGTGTGACAGTATGGTGTGTGGTGACAGTATGGTGTGTGGTGACAGTATGGTGTGTGGTGACAGTATGGTGTGTGACAGTATGGTGTGTGGTGACAGTATGGTGTGTGGTGATAGTATGGTGTGTGGTGGCAGTATGGTGTGTGGTGACAGTATGGTGTGTGGTGACAGTATGGTGTGTGGTAACAGTATGGTGTGTGGTGACAGTATGGTGTGTGGTGACAGTATGGTGTGTGGTGACAGTATGGTGTGTGGTAACAGTATGGTGTGTGGTAACAGTATGGTGTGTGGTAACAGTATGGTGTGTGGTGACAGTATGGTGTGTGACAGTATGGTGTGTGACAGTATGGTGTGTGGCAGTATGGTGTGTGGCAGTATGGTGTGTGGTGACAGTATGGTGTGTGGTGACAGTATGGTGTATGACAGGCCAAAGGTCAGCAATAAGCATGACTAGGTAGAAACACACAGCAGTAGCTAACAATAAGCAGCGTACCCCTCCCCTCTTAAACATGAGGATGGAGAGGAGAGAGGAGGGGGAGGAGAGATGGATGGGAGAGGAGAGGGGAGATGGAGGAGTGGGGGGAGGAGAGGAGGGATGAGGAGAGATGTGAGGGAAAGGAGGGGGAGGAGAGATTGGAGATGGAGGAGTGGAGGGAGGAGAGAGGAGGGGAGAGGGAAGAGGGAGGAGTGGGAGAGGAGATGGACAGGCAAGGTGTGATTGACTGACTGACTGATTGACTGACAGGGTGGCTGGTTTGTGAGAACCTCTTTCCTACCCCTCCTAGATTTTTACACTTTCCATTCCGTACACGTTGTAGCCTTCCTTATAAGTAGCAAAGTTGTGTGAGTTGTGAGAGGAGGAGGAGGAGGGGAGGGTGTTCTGGTTGTGGGCGCTCTGAGCCAGGTGCAGTGTGTTCTGAGCCACCTTCATTCTCTTGGCCTCGGCCCGGGACTTGTAGCAGAACTCCACCAGGGCTACCAGCATGGCCAGACCCAGCCCTCCAACCAGGATATAGAACACACCTGCTACGTTGCTGAGGCTCAGAGCACTGGTCTTCTCCTGGGAAACACACACACACGCACACACGCACGCACGCACGCACGCACGCACACACGCACACGCAGGCACACACACATGCAGGCATGCACACACAGGCACCCACACACAGGCACACACACACACGCACACACACACACAGACACCCACACACACACCCACACACACACACACACACACACGCACACACACACACACGCACACACACACACACACACACACAGGCACCCACACACAGGCACACACACACACGCACACACACACACAGGCACCCACACACACACACACACGCAGGCACACACACACACGCACACACACACACAGGCACACACACACACGCAGGCACACACACACACGCACACACAGGCACACACACACACGTACACACACACACACACACACACACACACACACACACACACACACACACACACACACACACACACACACACACACACACACACACACACACACACACACACACACACACACACACACACACACACACACACACAGGCAGACAGTTGCATCAGGTAGGGCAGGGTCAGGATGTAAAGGAGAAAGCATTACAACATTTTGTTCCTGCTGTATATATCAGCTGTCTGGGGCTGTTACACATGTTGTTCCTGCTGTATATATCAGCTGTCTGGGGCTGTTACACATGTTGTTCCTGCTGTATATATCAGCTGTCTGGGGCTGTTACACATGTTGTTCCTGCTGTATATATCAGCTGTCTGGGGCTGTTACACATGTTGTTCCTGCTGTATATATCAGCTGTCTGGGGCTGTTACACATGCAGGCTTCTGTGTGTGTTATTTCCTTGGTGGAAGACAGCCTATTGGGGCTGGGAAAGCATTCGGCCATGTTGTAGACAGAACTGGTCACCAAATTTCCTTTGGTACTATACCTAGAGAAAAAGTCATTAATATTCACCCGTAGGGTAATTGGCTGAGTCTTCTTGGGTATGTGACATCACACAGATGTGCTGCAGAGCCATCTAGTCATGGCAGGAAGTACTGTACTGTGCTGCAGAGCCATCTAGTCATGGCAGGAAGTACACTGTGCTGCAGAGTCAGTCATGGCAGGAAGTACTGTACTGTGCTGCAGAGCCATCTAGTCATGGCAGGAAGTACTGTACTGTGCTGCAGAGCCATCTAGTCATGGCAGGAAGTACTGTACTGTGCTGCAGAGCCATCTAGTCATGGCAGGAAGTACTGTACTGTGCTGCAGAGCCATCTAGTCATGGCAGGAAGTACTGTACTGTGCTGCAGAGCCATCTAGTCATGGCAGGAAGTACTGTACTGTGCTGCAGAGCCATCTAGTCATGGCAGGAAGTACTGTACTGTGCTGCAGAGCCATCTAGTCATGGCAGGAAGTACTGTACTGTGCTGCAGAGCCATCTAGTCATGGCAGGAAGTACTGTACTGTGCTGCAGAGCCATCTAGTCATGGCAGGAAGCACTGTACGACTTGGGGAACTCAGCTTGATCACCAAATTCATTGGGAATGAAATGAAAGCCTATCCAGCTGGTTACTAATCTATTTTAGTTTCACTGTCCGATCATTTATAAAACAAGTCCAATAATTGTTATTTTTACCTTTCCACAAACTGTCTGTTGCTGATCTAGCTAGTAGTGGCTACTGCCTGGCCACTGATCTAGCTAGTAGTGGCTACTGCCTGTCTGTTGCTGATCTAGCTAGTAGTGGCTACTGCCTGGCCACTGATCTAGCTAGCAGTGGCTACTGCCTGGCCACTGATCTAGCTAGTAGTGGCTACTGCCTGGCCACTGATCTAGCTAGCAGTGGCTACTGCCTGGCCACTGATCTAGCTAGTAGTGGCTACTGCCTGGCCACTGATCTAGCTAGCAGTGACTACTGCCTGGCCACTGATCTAGCTAGTAGTGGCTACTGCCTGGCCACTGATCTAGCTAGTAGTGGCTACTGCCTGTCTGTTGCTGATCTAGCTAGTAGTGGCTACTGCCTGGCCACTGATCTAGCTAGTAGTGGCTACTGCCTGGCCACTGATCTAGCTAGTAGTGGCTACTGCCTGGCCACTGATCTAGCTAGCAGTGGCTACTGCCTGGCCACTGATCTAGCTAGTAGTGGCTACTGCCTGGCCACTGATCTAGCTACTGCCTGGCCAGTGACTACTGCCTGGCCACTGATCTAGCTAGTAGTGGCTACTGCCTGGCCACTGATCTAGCTAGTAGTGGCTACTGCCTGGCCACTGATCTAGCTAGTAGTGGCTACTGCCTGGCCGCTGATCTAGCTAGTAGTGGCTACTGCCTGGCCGCTGATCTAGCTAGTAGTGGCTACTGCCTGGCCACTGATCTAGCTAGCAGTGGCTACTGCCTGGCCACTGATCTAGCTAGTAGTGGCTACTGCCTGGCCACTGATCTAGCTAGTAGTGGCTACTGCCTGGCCACTGATCTTGCTAGTAGTGGCTACTGCCTGGCCACTGATCTAGCTAGCAGTGGCTACTGCCTGGCCACTGATCTAGCTAGTAGTGGCTACTGCCTGGCCACTGATCTTGCTAGCTACATTGCAGTAATTAGCTATCCTCCTAAATCCAACCCTGTAGCTAGCTGGCAAACACATCTTGGTGACAAGGTTCCTGCGCGGGAATCATAGATTTATCTTTTAATTTTAAAAGAACTGTCATTGATGTGATTTCATATACGAGGAGAAATTGTCTGCCATGTTTTGTGTTTTGTTAAGGGCCCAGAGTGACCAAGAAGGGTCAACCAATCACCCTACGGATATTATTGACTTTGCCTCCGGGCATCCTATGAAGGGAATTGTAACATACTGGTTTTGTGTGTGTAGACAGTGTGTAGTACTGTGGTGTGTTCTGTGTTAAACAGTACTGCATGTGAACAGCAGTCTCAACTCAAACCACACATTTATTTACCCTGCTAGCCTATGGGGTGTCGTTTGTAAAGTTGAATCATCTTAATGTTTTACAATCTGATTTATAAGGACGTTTTCTTTATTTGGACCTGATAAATCTATCTTTAGAAACGGCACCACATACTAGCCGGACTGACACAGACAGTGTGTGTACAGTGTGTGTGTGTGTGTCCCACTGTGACTGACCTTACTTCCTGAGTCCTTGGTTCCACATTCCCCTTTATCGTACCACCACTTGTTCTTTAGCTTGTCTAAGACTCCTTGTTCACTGAGTTTCAACACCGCTAGGTTTACTGGCACTCTTCACACGGGGAATAACATAAATAACATTAGCTATGTTATGTTATGTTATTATTTCATGACATACAGCTGTTATGTAGCCTTATGTAGCTTCCTGCCTCCCTACAACAGCTGTTATTAAGCCTTATCTAGCCTTCCTATGTGTTGTCTGATTGAGGTGGCGATAGGCCTTGTTGCTCTACATGTCCTGGCTGAACATTGAGCTCAACCAGACAGATAGGCACCAACGCATCACCCTGAGTAAGCAGCACGGACACAGAGCACAGCCTCTCTACTTCACATAGCTCAATGGTCTGTGTATATATATGCTTTTTTTGACTGCCAAATAAAATCAATCAATCAATCCCCCTGATCCATTCAAGGAGTTGATTAGCTCCGGAATCCCAGGGGTGAGCTGTGTGTGTCGGCGCCGTGCCGTGTGTGTGCTGCTTACTCCCTGGCCTTAGTTACCAGTCTGTGGCCTGGTGGCGGCTGGGGGCGGGGCTAACCTTGCTTTCTCCTCCTCCGCTGCCACACTCTCCCTTGTCGTACCACCATTTATTTTTCAGTTTGTCCAACAGGCCCTGCTCATTCAGTTTTAACACGGCCAGGTTCACTGCATTTCTACCAAGATAAAACACACTGGTGAGACAGGATGATGTGACAGGTCTGTTCCCCGAGCTGATCCTTAGCAGTTAGCCTTAACCTTAGATATTACCATTACTGTTAGCAATTAGCCTTAACCTTAATATTACTACAACCATTAGCATTAGCACCAGGATTAGCGTAATCCTGTAAATCAGCATTAGCAATTAGCTTAGCATAATGTATCAGCCTCTGTTATTGGGAAGGTGGCTAAAGGCTAGTGTACAGAGGGCTAACATAATGAGATAATATAATATACATGCTTGGGCTATAGCCAGTAATAAACTGGTTTATATTATAATAATAATTATAATAATAATATTATTATCAAGTAATAAACTGGTTTATATTATAATAACAATAATAATATTAATAATATAACCCAGTAATAAACAGGTCTACATAATAATAATAATATGAATAATAATATGAATAATAATATGAATATAAATAATAATAATATGAATATGAATAATACTAATATGAATAATATGAATATGAATATGAATAATAATAATATGAATAATAATATGAATATGAATAATAATATAACCCAGTAATAATCAGGTCTAAATCATAATAATAATAATAATAATAATAATATAACCCAGTAATAATCAGGTCTAAATAATAATAATAATAATATTAATAATAATTATAATAACAATAATAATATTAATAATATTAATAATAATAATATGAATAATAATAATATTAATAATAACAATAATAATATAACCCAGTAATAAACAGGTCTAAATAATAATAATAATAATAACATTAATAATAATACTATTAATAATAATAATATTAATACTAATAATATTAATAATACCAATAATAATATGACCCAGTAATAAACAGGTCTAAATAATAATAATAATAATATTAATAATAATAATAATAATATGACCCAGTAATAAACAGGTCTAAATAATAATAATAATAATAATAATAATATAACCCAGTAATAATCAGGTCTAAATAATAATAATAATAATAATATGACCCAGTAATATACAGGTCTAAATACTACTACTACTACTACTAATAATAATAATATTAATAATAATAATAATGTTAATAATAATAATAATATTAATAATCATAAATAATAATAATAATAATAATAATATGACCCAGTAATATACAGGTAATAATAAAATAATAATAATAATAATAATATGAAGTAATATAATAATAATAATAATAATAATAATAATAATAATAATAATATGACCCAGTAATATACAGGTCTAAATACTACTACTATAATAATAATAATAATAATGTTAATAATAATAATAATAATAATAATAATAATAATAATAATAATAATAATTATAATATGACCCAGTAATATACAGGTCTAAATAATAATAATAATAATAATAATAATAATAATAATAATGATAATAATAATAATGTTAATAATAATAATAATAATAATAATAATAATAATAATAATATGACCCAGTAATATACAGGTCTAAATAATAATAACAGTCACATGACCCACAGTGTCAGAGAACAGACATCACTCCAGAGAAACAGAGTGAATGTAATGTAAATGATCAGACAGCAGTTCAACAGATAGGCATTTAAACAAATAAGAAACACAACAGTCATGCAGATTGACTAATTAAAGATCACACTAGTTGCCTTGTAAACATACTCCTCAACCATCCTTCCTCAGTACCCTGATATTCCCTAACCCAACCTCTAGCCCTAACCCTAAACCCAAACCTGATCTTGACCCTCATAGTATGGCTGCTCCAAAACAACCCAGGCATTAGCGACAACATTCTCTCTTCAGCCAATCAGGAAGAAGCAAGATAACTATTGGTCTGAAGCCCATCCCTAGGTACTGCAGGGGTTTATTGTGACCAGCCACTAAGAACTATGGGTAATGTAGTCCTGTGGCCAGCCACTAAAAACTATAGGTAGTGTAGTTCTATTTCCAGCTGCCAAGAACTCTGGGGTAGTGTTGTCTTCCCTAGGCTTACAGGTGATCAGAGCTGTGAATGGGGAGTACTATACTGTACTATATTATACTAGACTAATCTAATATAAACCACTGTGTTTCAGATCATCAGGGTAGGTAAGATACTATAACAACATTAGAGAACATATTGTTATACTATAATATAATATACTATACTATACTAGCCTGTATATAAAGCACTGTGTTTCAGATCATCAGGGTAGGTAAGATACTATAACAACATTAGAGGACATATTGTTATACTATAATATAATATACTATACTATACTATACTAGCCTGTATATAAAGCACTGTGTTTCAGATCATCAGGGTAGGTAAGATACTATAACAACATTAGAGGACATATTGTTATACTATAATATAATATACTATACTATACTATACTAGCCTGTATATAAAGCACTGTGTTTCAGATCATCAGGGTAGGTAAGATACTATAACAACATTAGAGAACATATTGTTATACTATAATATAATATACTATACTATACTATACTATACTAGCCTGTATATAAAGCACTGTGTTTCAGATCATCAGGGTAGGTAAGATACTATAACAACATTAGAGAACATATTGTTATACTATCTCACCCACCTTAATGGGGAGCCCTTTGGCGTTGCGATGCCGTATCCTTTAGAGTCCAGGTTCCCTCCCACCTTCATGGTGTCGCAGGGTTTCCTCTGCTCGATGTACTCGTTCATGGTGGACTCCAGAAGGTACGCGTACTTCCCCTTGGACTTCCTGACTCTCAGCACCCCCTCCGCTGTCTTCTTCACAAACGGAGACGGCTCTGCTGACTTCATGTACTGCCACATCTTGTCAAACAGTGCTATCTTCGACCTCTGTTGAGAGACAACACATTAGAACTACACCTTAGGGTAGGACGGTATACCGTATTTTACTATATACAGGTGTTGATACACAGACCAGTGTGTTCTACTATATACAGGTGTTGATACACAGACCAGTGTGTTGATACACAGACCAGTGTGTGCTACTATATACAGGTGTTGATACACAGACCAGTGTGTTGATACACAGACCAGTGTGTTCTACTATATACAGGTGTTGATACACAGACCAGTGTGTTCTACTATATACAGGTGTTGATACAGACCAGTGTGTGCTACTATATACAGGTTTTGATACACAGACCAGTGTGTTGATACACAGACCAGTGTGTGCTACTATATACAGGTTTTGATACACAGACCAGTGTGTTCTACTATATACAGGTGTTGATACACAGACCAGTGTGTTGATACACAGACCAGTGTGTTCTACTATATACAGGTGTTGATACACAGACCAGTGTGTTCTACTATATACAGGTGTTGATACACAGACCAGTGTGTTGATACACAGACCAGTGTGTTCTACTATATACAGGTGTTGATACAGAGACCAGTGTGTTGATACACAGACCAGTGAGTTCTACTATATACAGGTGTTGATACACAGACCAGTGTGTTGATACACAGACCAGTGTGTTCTACTATATACAGGTGTTGATACACAGACCAGTGTGTTGATACACAGACCAGTGTGTTGATACACAGACCAGTGTGTTCTACTATATACAGGTGTTGATACACAGACCAGTGTGTTGATACACAGACCAGTGTGTTCTACTATATACAGGTGTTGATACAGAGACCAGTGTGTTGATACACAGACCAGTGAGTTCTACTATATACAGGTGTTGATACACAGACCAGTGTGTTGATACACAGACCAGTGTGTTCTACTATATACAGGTGTTGATACAGAGACCAGTGTGTTGATACACAGACCAGTGTGTTCTACTATATACAGGTTTTGATACACAGACCAGTGTGTTGATACACAGACCAGTGAGTTCTACTATATACAGGTGTTGATACACAGACCAGTGTGTTGATACACAGACCAGTGTGTTCTACTATATACAGGTGTTGATACAGAGACCAGTGTGTTGATACACAGACCAGTGAGTTCTACTATATACAGGTTTTGATACACAGACCAGTGTGTTGATACACAGACCAGTGTGTGCTACTATATACAGGTGTTGATACACAGACCAGTGTGTTGATACACAGACCAGTGTGTTCTACTATATACAGGTTTTGATACACAGACCAGTGTGTTGATACACAGACCAGTGAGTTCTACTATATACAGGTGTTGATACACAGACCAGTGTGTTGATACACAGACCAGTGTGTTCTACTATATACAGGTGTTGATACACAGACCAGTGTGTTCTACTATATACAGGTTTTGATACACAGACCAGTGTGTTGATACACAGACCAGTGAGTTCTACTATATACAGGTGTTGATACACAGACCAGTGAGTTCTACTATATACAGGTGTTGATACACAGACCAGTGAGTTCTACTATATACAGGTGTTGATACACAGACCAGTGTGTTCTACTATATACTGATCCCTACTCTGTCACAATAATTCCTACCTGACTTATCCATTTGTTGTCAGCACTTTGAATACAACATTTTCAAAGTGCTGCCCACTATATACCAATTACTAAATCACAAAAATGTAAACCCAACATGATGTAATCTCAGGATCGTTAGAATAAATGGACCAAAGCGCAGCGTGATCTGGGTTCCACACTTCTAGGTGAAACCCGCAGCAAAACAAAAACCAATCTGAAAACGAAACGTGAAGCGAACAACAGTTCTAACAGGCAACGACCCATAGTCAAGATCCCACAAAGTACAAAGGGGAAATGGCTGCCTAAATATGATCCTCAATCAGAGACAACGATAAACAGCTGCCTCTGATTGGGAACCATACCAGGTCAACATAGAACTATAATTACCTAGATGACCCACCTTAGTCACACCCCGACCTAACCAACATAGAACTATAATTACCTAGATGACCCACCCTAGTCACACCCCGACCTAACCAACATAGAACTATAATCCCCTAGATGACCCACCCGAGTCACACCCCGACCTAACCAACATAGAACTATAATTACCTAGATGACACACCCTAGTCACACCCCGACCTAACCAACATAGAACTATAATTACCTAGATGACCCACCCTAGTCACACCCCGACCTAACCAACATAGAACTATAATCACCTAGATGACCCACCCTAGTCACACCCCGACCTAACCAACATAGAACTATAATTACCTAGATGACCAACCCTAGTCACACCCCGACCTAACCAACATAGAACTATAATCCCCTAGATGACCCACCCTAGTCACACCCCGACCTAACCAACATAGAACTATAATCCCCTAGATGACCCACCCTAGTCACACCCCGATCTAACCAACATAGAGAATAAAAAGCTCTCTATGGGCGTGACATGTAACGTGTTGGTCCCATGTTTCATGAGCTGAAAAAAAAACACCCCAGAAATGTTCTATAGGCATAAAAAGCTTATTCCTTTCAATTTTGGGCACAAATTTGTTTACATCCCTGTTAGTGAGCATTTCTCCTTTGTCAAGATAATCCATCCAGCTGATAGGTGTGGCATATCAAGAAGCTGATTAAACAGCATGATCATTACACAGGTGCACCTTGTGCTGGGGAAAATAAAAGGCCAGTTTAAAATGTGCAGTTTTGTCACAACACAATGCCACAGATGTCTCAAGTTTTGAGGGAGTGTGCAGTTGATATGCTGATTGCAGGAATGTCCACCTGAACTGTTGCCTGAGAATTCAATGTTCATTTCTCTACCATAAGCCACCTTCAGCGTTGTTTTAGAGAATTTGGCAGTACGTCCAACTGGCCTTTCAACCACAGACTACGAGTAACTACGCCAGCCCAGGACCTCTAGATCCGGCTTCTTCACCTGTGGGATTGTCTGAGACCAGCCACCTGGACAGCTGATGAAAGGAGGAGTATTTCTGTCTGTAATAAAGCCCTTTGTGGGGAAAACTCATTCTTATTGGCTGGGCCTGGCTCCCCAGTGGGTGGGCCTGGCTCCCCAGTGGGTGGGCCTGGCTCCCCAGTGGGTGGGCCTGGCTCCCCAGTGGGTGGGCCTGGCTCCCCAGTGGGTGGGCCTGGCTCCCCAGTGGGTGGGCCTGGCTCCCCAGTGGCTGGACCTGGCTCCCCAGTGGGTGGGCCTGGCTCCCAAGTGAAAATCAAATCAAATTTATTGGTCCCATACACATGTTTAGCAGATGTTATTGGTCCCATACATGTGTTTAACAGATGTTATTGGTCACATACACATGGTTAGCAGATGCTATTGGTCACATACACATGGTTAGCAGATGCTATTGGTCAGATACACGTGGTTAGCAGATGTTAATGCGAGTGTAGTGAAATGCTTGTGCTTCTAGCTCTGACAGGGCAGTAATATCTAACCAGTAATATCTAACCAGTAATATCTAACCAGTAATATCTAACTAAATGCTTGTGCTTCTAGCTCTGACAGGGCAGTAATATCTAACCAGTAATATCGAACTAAATGCTTGTGCTTCTAGCTCTGACAGTGCAGTAATATCTAACCAGTAATATCTAACCAGTAATATCTAACCAGTAATATCTAACTAAATAATATCTAAGCAGTAATATCTGCTTAACCAGTAATATCTGACAGGGCAGTAATATCTAACCAGTAATATCGAACTAAATGCTTGTGCTTCTAGCTCTGACAGTGCAGTAATATCTAACCAGTAATATCTAACCAGTAATATCTAACTAAATGCTTGTGCTTCTAGCTCTGACAGGGCAGTAATATCTAACCAGTAATATCTAAGAGGTTCACAACCTATACCCAAAATATACGTAAATCTAAGTGAGGAATGGATTAAAAATATATACATATGAGATGGGTGGCATAGTATAGAGTACAGTATATACATCATATGTATATACATATGAGATGGGTACAGTATATACATATGAGATGGGTGGCATAGTATAGTATATACATATACAGTATATGAGATAGTACAGTATATGAGATGGGTACATATGAGATGGGTGGCATAGTATAGAATAAGTATATACATATGAGATGGGTGGCATACAGTATATACATATGAGAGCATAGTACAGTATATACATATGAGATGGGTGGCATAGTATAGAATACAGTATATACATATGAGATGGGTGGCATAGTATAGAGTACAGTATATACATATGAGATGGGTGGCATAGTATAGAGTACAGTATATACATATGAGATGGGTGGCATAGTATAGAATACAGTATATACATATGAGATGAGTGGCATAGTAACCAGAATACAGCATATGAGATAATAGTAATACAGTATATACATATGAGATGGGTGGCATAGTATAGAGTACAGTATATACATATGAGATGGGTGGCATAGTATAGAATACAGTATATACATATGAGATGGGTGGCATAGTATAGAATACAGTATATACATATGAGATGAGTAATGCAAGATAAGGAGACATTATTAAAGTGGCCAGTGATTCCCCAGTGGGTGGGCCTATTCCCTCCCAGGCCCACCCAGGGCTGAGCCCCTGCACATTCATGTGAAATCCATAGATTAGGGCCAAATTCATTCATTTCAATTTACTGATTTCCTAATATGAAGTGTAACTCAGTAAAATCTTTGAAATTATTGCTTGTTGGGTTTTTGTTTTTTGTTCAGTATATATCCATAATCCCTACACCCTAACCCCTGATTCCTAACCTCTAATCCCTACAGATAACCCCTGATTCCTAACCTCTAATCCCTACACCCTAACCCCTGCTTCCTAACTAGAAATTCTAATCCCTACACCCTAACCCTGATTTCCCCCTAATTCCTAAGCCTCTAACCCCTCCCTACTAATCCCTAACCCCTGATTTAGCCCTAACCTACACCCTAATCCCTACACCCTAACCCCTGCTTCCTAACCTCTACATAACCCCCCTACACCCTAACCCCCTGCTTCCTAACCTCTAATCCCTACACCCTAACCCCTGCTAATTCCTAGCTTCCTAACCTCTAATCCCTACACCCTAACCCCTGCTTCCTAAGCCTCTAATCCCTACACCCTAACCCCTGCTTCCTAGCCTCTAAACCCTACACCCTAACCCCTGATTCCTAACCTCTAATCCCTACACCCTAACCCCTGATTCCTAACCTCTACTCCCTACACCCTAACCTCTGCTTCCTAACCTCTAATCCCTACACCCTAACCTCTGCTTCCTAACCTCTAATCCCTACACCCTAACCTCTGCTTCCTAACCTCTAATCCCTACACCCTAACCTCTGATTCCTAACCTCTACTCCCTACACCCTAACCTCTGCTTCCTAACCTCTAATCCCTACACCCTAACCTCTGCTTCCTAACCTCTAATCCCTACACCCTAACCCCTGCTTCCTAGCCTCTAATCCCTACACCCTAACCCCTGATTCCTAACCTCTAATCCCTACACCCTAACCCCTGCTTCCTAGCCTCTACTCCCTACACCCTAACCTCTGCTTCCTAACCTCTAATCCCTACACCCTAACCCCTGCTTCCTAACCTCTAATCCCTACACCCTACCCTGCTTCCTAGCCTCTACTCCCTACACCCTAACCTCTGCTTCCTAACCTCTAATCCCTACACCCTAACCCCTGCTTCCTAGCCTCTAATCCCTACACCCTAACCTCTGCTTCCTAGCCTCTAATCCCTACTCCCTAACCCCTGCTTCCTAGCCTCTAAACCATACACCCTAACCCCTGCTTCCTAGCCTCTAATCCCTACACCCTAACCCCTGATTCCTAACCTCTAATCCCTACACCCTAACCCCTGCTTCCTAACCTCTAATCCCTACACCCTAACCCCTGATTCCTAGCCTCTACTCCCTACACCCTAACCCTGATTCTTCCTAACCTCTAATCCCTACACCCTAACCCCTGCTTCCTAACCTCTAATCCCTACACCCTAACCCCTGCTTCCTAACCTCTAATCCCTACACCCTAACCCCTGCTTCCTAGCCTCTAATCCCTACACCCTAACCCCTGCTTCCTAGCCTCTAATCCCTACACCCCTAACCCCTGCTTCCTAGCCTCTAAACCCTACACCCTAACCCCTGATTAACCCTAACCTCTAATCCCTACACCCTAACCCCTGCTTCCTAACCTCTAATCCCTACACCCTAACCCCTGCTTCCTAACCTCTAATCCCTACACCCTAACCCCTGCTTCCTAACCTCTAATCCCTACACCCTAACCCCTGCTTCCTAACCTCTAATCCCTACACCCTAACCCTCTGATTCCTAACCTCTAATCCCTACACCCTAACCTCTGCTTCCTAACCTCTAATCCCTACACCCTAACCTCTGCTTCCTAACCTCTAATCCCTACACCCTAACCCCTGCTTCCTAGCCTCTAATCCCTACACCCTAACCCCTGATTCCTAACCTCTAATCCCTACACCCCTAACCCTGCTTCCTAGCCTCTACTCCCTACACCCTAACCTCTGCTTCCTAACCTCTAATCCCTACACCCTAACCCCTGCTTCCTAACCTCTAATCCCTACACCCTACCCTGCTTCCTAGCCTCTACTCCCTACACCCTAACCTCTGCTTCCTAACCTCTAATCCCTACACCCTAACCCCTGCTTCCTAGCCTCTAATCCCTACACCCTAACCTCTGCTTCCTAGCCTCTAATCCCTACTCCCTAACCCCTGCTTCCTAGCCTCTAAACCATACACCCTAACCCCTGCTTCCTAGCCTCTAATCCCTACATCCTAACCCCTGCTTCCTAGCCTCTAATCCTAACCCCTGCTTCCTAGCCTCTAACCCTAACCCCTGCTTCCTAGCCTCTAACCCTAACCCCTGCTTCCTATCCTCTAACCCTAACCCCTGCTTCCTAGCCTCTAACCCCTGTTTCCTAGCCTCTAACCCTAACCCCTGCTTCCTAGCCTCTAACCCCTGCTTCCTAGCCTTTAACCCTAACCCCTGCTTCCTAGCCTCTAACCCTAACCCCTGCTTCCTAGCCTCTAACCCTAACCCCTGCTTCCTAGCCTCTAACCCTAACCCCTGCTTCCTAGCCTCTAACCCTAACCCCTGCTTCCTAGCCTCTAACCCTAGCCTCTAACCCTAACCCTGCTTCCTAGCCTCTAACCCCTACCATCCTGTCACCACCAGTTCATTGTGGGCGTTGAGGCATGTGAATGCAGCCTGTAGGTGAATGTGTCTGATCGTATTGATGTGTGTATTACGCTTTATTGATGTGTGTGTGTGTGTGTGTGTGTGTGTGTGTGTGTGTGTGTGTGTGTGTGTGTGTGTGTGTGTGTGTGTGTGTGTGTGTGTGTGTGTGTGTGTGTGTGTGTGTGTGTGTGTGTGTGTGTGTGTGTGTGTGTGTGTGTGTGTGTGTGTGTGTGTGTGTGTGTGTGTGTGTGTGTGTGTGTGTGTGTGTGTGTGTGTGTGTGTGTGTGATATGATACAGGACCATATTGATGTGTGTGATATCATACAGTCACAGAACAGTCAACGACTTGGGGCTCCGGTACCGCTCGCTGTGCGGTAGCAGAGAGAACAGTCTATGACTTGGGGCTCCGGTACCGCTCGCTGTGCGGTAGCAGAGAGAACAGTCTATGACTTGGGGCTCCGGTACCGCTCGCTGTGCGGTAGCAGAGAGAACAGTCTATGACTTAGCAGAGGGCTCCGGTACCGCTCGCTGTGCGGTAGCGGTAGAGAGAACAGTCAACGACTTGGGGCTCCGGTACCGCTCGCTGTGCGGTAGCAGAGAACAGTCAACGACTTGGGGCTCCGGTACCGCTGCTGTGCGGTAGCAGAGAGAACAGTGTGACTTGGGCTCCGGTGTGCTTGCTGTGCGGTAGCAGAGAGAACAGTCTATGACTTGGGGCTGTGCTCGCTGTGCGGTGTGAGTCTATGACTTACAGGGCCGCTCGCTGTGCGGTAGCAGAGAGAACAGTCTATGACTTGGGGCTCCGGTACCGCTCGCTGTGTGGTAGCAGAGAGAACAGTCTATGACTTGGGGCTGTACCGCTCGCTGTGCGGTAGCAGAGAGAACAGTCTATGACTTGGGGCTCCGGTACCGCTCGCTGTGCGGTAGCAGAGAGAACAGTCAACGACTTGGGCTGTACCTATGTGCTGTGCGGTAGCAGAGAGAACAGTCTATGACTTGGGGCTCTGGTACCGCTGCTGTGCGGTAGCAGAGAGAACAGTCTATGACTTGGGCTCCGGTACCGCTGCTGTGCGGTAGCAGAGAGAACAGTCTATGGCTTGGGGCTCCGGTACCGCTCGCTGTGCGGTAGCAGAGAGAACAGTCTATGACTTGGGGCTGTGCTGCTGTGCGGTAGCAGAGAGAACAGTCTATGACTTGGGGCTCGGTACCGCTGCTGTGCGGTAGCAGTGAGAACAGTCTATGACTTGGGGCTCGGTACCGCTGCTGTGCGGTAGCAGAGAGAACAGTCAATGACTTGGGGCTCCGGTACCGCTGCTGTGCGGTAGCAGAGAGAACAGTCTATGACTTGGGGCTCCGGTACCGCTCGCTGTGTGGTAGCAGAGAGAACAGTCTATGACTTGGGGACTCCGGTACGCTCGCTGTGCGGTAGCAGAGAACAGTCTATGACTTGGGGCTCCGGTACCGCTCGCTGTGCGGTAGCAGAGAGAACAGTCTATGACTTGGGGCTCCGGTACCGCTCGCTGTGCGGTAGCAGAGAGAACAGTCTATGACTTGGGGCTCCGGTACCGCTGTCTATGTGCGGTAGTGCGGTAGCAGAAGAACAGTCTATGACTTGGGGCTCCGGTACCGCTCGCTGTGCGGTAGCAGAGAACAGTCATGACTTGGGGCTCCGGTACCGCTCGCTGTGCGGTAGCAGAGAGAACAGTCTATGACTTGGGGCTCCGGTACCGCTCGCTGTGCGGTAGCAGCAGAGAGAACAGTCTATGACTTGGGGCTCCGGTACCGCTTGCTGTGCGGTAGCAGAGAGAACAGTCTATGACTTGGGGCTCCGGTACCGCTCGCTGTGCGGTAGCAGAGAGAACAGTCTATGACTTGGGGCTCCGGTACCGCTGCTGTGCGGTAGCAGCAGAGAACAGTCAACGACTTGGGGCTCCGGTACCGCTTGCTGTGCGGTAGCAGAGAGAACAGTCTATGACTTGGGGCTCCGGTACCGCTCGCTGTGCGGTAGCAGAGAGACACAGTCTATGACTTGGGGCTCCGGTACCGCTCGCTGTGCGGTAGCAGAGAGAACAGTCTATGACTTGGGGCTCCGGTACCGCTTGCTGTGCGGTAGCAGAGAGAACAGTCTACGACTTGGGGCTCCGGTACCGCTCGCTGTGCGGTAGCAGAGAGAACAGTCTATGACTTGGGGCTCCGGTACCGCTCGCTGTGCGGTAGCAGAGAGAACAGTCTATGACTTGGGGCTCCGGTACCGCTCGCTGTGCGGTAGCAGAGAGAACAGTCTATGACTTGGGGCTCCGGTACCGCTCGCTGTGCGGTAGCAGAGAGAACAGTCTATGACTTGGGGCTCCGGTACCGCTCGCTGTGCGGTAGCAGAGAGAACAGTCAACGACTTGGGGCTCCGGTACCGCTCGCTGTGCGGTAGCAGAGAGAACAGTCTACGACTTGGGGCTCCGGTACCGCTCGCTGTGCGGTAGCAGAGAGAACAGTCTACGACTTGGGGCTCCGGTACCGCTCGCTGTGCGGTAGCAGAGAGAACAGTCTATGACTTGGGGCTCCGGTACCGCTCGCTGTGCGGTAGCAGAGAGAACAGTCTATGACTTGGGGCTCCGGTACCGCTTGCTGTGCGGTAGCAGAGAGAACAGTCTATGACTTGGGGCTCCGGTACCGCTCGCTGTGCGGTAGCAGAGAGAACAGTCTATGACTTGGGGCTCCGGTACCGCTCGCTGTGCGGTAGCAGAGAGAACAGTCTATGACTTGGGGCTCCGGTACCGCTTGCTGTGCGGTAGCAGAGAGAACAGTCTATGACTTGGGGCTCCGGTACCGCTCGCTGTGCGGTAGCAGACCGCTCGCTGTGAGTAGCAGAGAGAACAGTCTATGACTTGGGGCTCCGGTACCGCTCGCTGTGCGGTAGCAGAGAGAACAGTCTATGACTTGGGGCTCCGGTACCGCTTGCTGTGCGGTAGCAGAGAGAACAGTCTATGACTTGGGGCTCCGGTACCGCTCGCTGTGTGGTAGCAGAGAGAACAGTCTATGACTTGGGGCTCGGTACCGCTCGCTGTGCGGTAGCAGAGAGAACAGTCTATGACTTGGGGCTCCGGTACCGCTTGCTGTGCGGTAGCAGAGAGAACAGTCTATGACTTGGGGCTCCGGTACCGCTCGCTGTGCGGTAGCAGAGAGAACAGTCTATGACTTGGGGCTCCGGTACCGCTCGCTGTGCGGTAGCAGAGAGAACAGTCTATGACTTGGGGCTCGCCGGTACCGCTGGGGCTCCGGCTGTGCGGTAGCAGAGAGAACAGTCTATGACTTGGGGCTCCGGTACCGCTCGCTGTGCGGTAGCAGAGAGAACAGTCTATGACTTGGGGCTCCGGTACCGCTCGCTGTGCGGTAGCAGAGAGAACAGTCTATGACTTGGGGCTCCGGTACCGCTCGCTGTGCGGTAGCAGAGAGAACAGTCTATGACTTGGGGCTCCGGTACCGCTCGCTGTGTGGTAGCAGAGAGAACAGTCTATGACTTGGGGCTCCGGTACCGCTCGCTGTGCGGTAGCAGAGAGAACAGTCTATGACTTGGGGCTCCGGTACCGCTCGCTGTGCGGTAGCAGAGAGAACAGTCTATGACTTGGGGCTCCGGTACCGCTCGCTGTGCGGTAGCAGAGAGAACAGTCTATGACTTGGGGCTCCGGTACCGCTCGCTGTGCGGTAGCAGAGAGAACAGTCTATGACTTGGGGCTCCGGTACCGCTCGCTGTGTGGTAGCAGAGAGAACAGTCTATGACTTGGGGCTCCGGTACCGCTCGCTGTGCGGTAGCAGAGAGAACAGTCTATGACTTGGGGCTCCGGTACCGCTCGCTGTGCGGTAGCAGAGAGAACAGTCTATGACTTGGGGCTCGGTACCGCTTGCTGTGCGGTAGCAGAGAGAACAGTCTATGACTTGGGGCTCCGGTACCGCTCGCTGTGCGGTAGCAGAGAGAACAGTCTATGACTTGGGGCTCCGGTACAGAGAGAGTCAACGCTTGCTGTGCGGTAGCAGAGAGAACAGTCTATGACTATGGGGCTCCGGTACCGCTCGCTGTGCGGTAGCAGAGAGAACAGTCTATGACTTGGGGGGGCTCGCGGTACAGTCGACTTGGGGCTCGGTACCGCTGCTGCGGTAGCAGAGAGAACAGTCTATGACTTGGGGGGCTCCGGTACCGCTTGCTGTGTGGTAGCAGAGAGAACAGTCTATGACTTGGGGCTCCGGTACCGCTCGCTGTGTGGTAGCAGAGAGAACAGTCAACGACTTGGGGCTCCGGTACCGCTCGCTGTGCGGTAGCAGAGAGAACAGTCTATGACTTGGGGCTCCGGTACCGCTTGCTGTGCGGTAGCAGAGAGAACAGTCTATGACTTGGGGCTCCGGTACCGCTCGCTGTGCGGTAGCAGAGAGAACAGTCTATGACTTGGGGCTCCGGTACCGCTCGCTGTGCGGTAGCAGAGAGAACAGTCTATGACTTGGGGCTCCGGTACCGCTCGCTGTGCGGTAGCTGTGGGGCGGTAGCAGCAGAGAACAGTCTATGACTTGGGGCTGTACCGCTTGCTGTTAGCAGAGAGAACAGTCTATGACTTGGGGCTCCGGTACCGCTCGCTGTGCGGTAGCAGAGAGAACAGTCTATGACTTGGGGCTCCGGTACCGCTCGCTGTGCGGTAGCAGAGAGAACAGTCTATGACTTGGGGCTCGGTACCGCTTGCTGTGCGGTAGCAGAGAGAACAGTCTATGACTTGGGGCTCCGGGCTTGCGGTAGCAGAGAGAACACCTATGACTTGGGGCTGTGCTGGTAGCAGAGAGAACAGTCTATGACTTGGGGCTCCGGTACCGCTTGCTGTGCGGTAGCAGAGAGAACAGTCTATGACTTGGGGCTCCGGTACCGCTTGCTGTGCGGTAGCAGAGAGAACAGTCTATGACTTGGGGCTCCGGTACCGCTCGCTGTGCGGTAGCAGAAAGAACAGTCTATGACTTGGGGCTCCAGTACCGCTCGCTGTGCGGTAGCAGAGAGAACAGTCTATGACTTGGGGCTCCGGTACCGCTTGCTGTGCGGTAGCAGAGAGAACAGTCTATGACTTGGGGCTCCGGTACCGCTCGCTGTGCGGTAGCAGAGAGAACAGTCTATGACTTGGGGCTCCGTAGAGCGTGATCACACAGTCGTCCAGGTGGTGCTCTCATGCATGTTGCACATGTTGTGAATGATTGTTGTTCTTACAAGGACATGTATGTACATAGCTAGACACGACCGCCTCATTGACCTGATAGCCAGTGAGGTGAGACAGATACTTGTTGACCTCATAGCCAGTGAGGTGAGACAGATACTTGTTGACCTCATAGCCAGTGAGGTGAGACAGATACTTGTTGACCTCATAGCCAGTGAGGTGAGACAGGTAGTCATTGACCTGATAGCCAGTGAGGTGAGACAGATACTTGTTGACCTCATAGCCAGTGAGGTGAGACAGGTAGTCATTGACCTGATAGCCAGTGAGGTGAGACAGATACATGTATGTACATAGCTAGACACGACCGCCTCATTGACCTCATAGCCAGTGAGGTGAGACAGGTAGTCGTTGACCTGATAGCCAGTGAGGTGAGACAGATACTTGTTGACCTGATAGCCAGTGAGGTGAGACAGTCTATGTTGACCTCATAGCCAGTGAGGTGAGACAGGTAGTCATTGACCTGATAGCCAGTGAGGTGAGACAGATACTTGTTGACCTCATAGCCAGTGAGGTGAGACAGGTAGTCATTGACCTGATAGCCAGTGAGGTGAGACAGATACTTGTTGACCTCATAGCCGGTGAGGTGAGACAGGTAGTCGTTGACCTGATAGCCAGTGAGGTGAGACAGATACTTGTTGACCTGATAGCCAGTGAGGTGAGACAGGTAGTCATTGACCTGATAGCCAGTGAGGTGAGACAGATACTTGTTGATCTCATAGCCAGTGAGGTGAGACAGGTAGTCGTTGACCTGATAGCCAGTGAGGTGAGACAGGTAGTCATTGACCTGATAGCCAGTGAGGTGAGACAGATACTTGACTTGATCTCATAGCCAGTGAGGTGAGACAGAACAGTCGTTGACCTGATAGCCAGTGAGGTGAGACAGAACAGTCGTTGACCTGATAGCCAGTGAGGTGAGACAGATACTTGTTGACCTGATAGCCAGTGAGGTGAGACAGGTAGTCGTTGACCTGATAGCCAGTGAGGTGAGACAGGTAGTCATTGACCTGATAGCCAGTGAGGTGAGACAGATACTTGTTGACCTCATAGCCAGTGAGGTGAGACAGGTAGTCGTTGACCTGATAGCCAGTGAGGTGAGACAGATACTTGTTGACCTCATAGCCAGTGAGGTGAGACAGGTAGTCGTTGACCTGATAGCCAGTGAGGTGAGACAGATACTTGTTGACCTCATAGCCAGTGAGGTGAGACAGGTAGTCATTGACCTGATAGCCAGTGAGGTGAGACAGATACATGTATGTACATAGCTAGACACGACCGCCTCATTGACCTCATAGCCAGTGAGGTGAGACAGGTAGTCGTTGACCTGATAGCCAGTGAGGTGAGACAGATACTTGTTGACCTGATAGCCAGTGAGGTGAGACAGATACTTGTTGACCTCATAGCCAGTGAGGTGAGACAGGTAGTCATTGACCTGATAGCCAGTGAGGTGAGACAGATACTTGTTGACCTCATAGCCAGTGAGGTGAGACAGGTAGTCATTGACCTGATAGCCAGTGAGGTGAGACAGATACTTGTTGACCTCATAGCCGGTGAGGTGAGACAGGTAGTCGTTGACCTGATAGCCAGTGAGGTGAGACAGATACTTGTTGACCTGATAGCCAGTGAGGTGAGACAGGTAGTCATTGACCTGATAGCCAGTGAGGTGAGACAGATACTTGTTGATCTCATAGCCAGTGAGGTGAGACAGGTAGTCGTTGACCTGATAGCCAGTGAGGTGAGACAGGTAGTCATTGACCTGATAGCCAGTGAGGTGAGACAGATACTTGTTGATCTCATAGCCAGTGAGGTGAGACAGGTAGTCGTTGACCTGATAGCCAGTGAGGTGAGACAGGTAGTCGTTGACCTGATAGCCAGTGAGGTGAGACAGATACTTGTTGACCTCATAGCCAGTGAGGTGAGACAGGTAGTCGTTGACCTGATAGCCAGTGAGGTGAGACAGGTAGTCGTTGACCTGATAGCCAGTGAGGTGAGACAGATACTTGTTGACCTCATAGCCAGTGAGGTGAGACAGGTAGTCGTTGACCTGATAGCCAGTGAGGTGAGACAGATACTTGTTGACCTCATAGCCAGTGAGGTGAGACAGGTAGTCGTTGACCTGATAGCCAGTGAGGTGAGACAGATACTTGTTGACCTCATAGCCAGTGAGGTGAGACAGGTAGTCGTTGACCTGATAGCCAGTGAGGTGAGACAGGTAGTCGTTGACCTGATAGCCAGTGAGGTGAGACAGGTAGTCGTTGACCTGATAGCCAGTGAGGTGAGACAGGTAGTCGTTGACCTGATAGCCAGTGAGGTGAGACAGGTAGTCGTTGACCTGATAGCCAGTGAGGTGAGACAGGTAGTCATTGACCTGATAGCCAGTGAGGTGAGACAGGTAGTCGTTGACCTGATAGCCAGTGAGGTGAGACAGATACTTGTTGATCTCATAGCCAGTGAGGTGAGACAGGTAGTCGTTGACCTGATAGCCGGTGAGGTGAGACAGGTAGTCATTGACCTGATAGCCAGTGAGGTGAGACAGGTAGTCGTTGACCTGATAGCCAGTGAGGTGAGACAGATACTTGTTGACCTCATAGCCAGTGAGGTGAGACAGGTAGTCGTTGACCTGATAGCCAGTGAGGTGAGACAGGTAGGTTGACCTGATAGCCAGTGGTGAGACAGGTAGTCGTTGACCTGATAGCCAGTGAGGTGAGACAGGTAGACAGGGGAGGGGTCAGAGGGAGGGGTTCAGATGTTGTTTTGGGGGAGGGCTATGTACATAAAGATATATGATTGGGTGATGGTACAGAGCGGCATAGGCAAGATACAGTAGATGGTATTGAGTGCAGTATATACATATGAGATGAGTATGTAAACAAAGTGGCATAGTTAAAGTGGCTAGTGATACATGTATTACATAAGGATGCAGTCGATGATATAGAGTACAGTATATACGTATGCATATGAGATGAATAATGTAGGGAACATTATATTAGGTAGCATTGTTTAAAGTGGCTAGTGATATATTTTACAGATAACAGCTATATACAGGGCATTCTGGAAGTGTTCATTAGGCCTGAGTCTTCTTGGGTACGACGCTACAGGCTTGGCACACCTATATTTGGGGAGCTTCTCCCATTCTTCTCTGCAGATCCTCTGAAGCTCTGTCAGGTTAGATGGGGAGCATCGCTGCACAGCTATTTTCAGGTCTGTCCTGTGATGTTCGATCGGGTTCAAGTCTTGGCTCTGGCTGGGCCACTCAAGGACATTCAGAGACTTGTCCCGAAGCCACTCCTGCATCGTCTTGGCTGTGTGCTTAGGGTCGTTGTCCTGTTGGAAGTTGAACCATCACCCCAGTCTGAGGTCCTGAGCACTCTGGAGCAGGTTTTCATCAAGGAACTCTCTCTACTTTGCTCCGTTCATCTTTCCCTTGATCCTAACTAGTCTCCCAGTCCCTGCCCCTGAAAAAGATACCCACAGCATGATGCTGCCACCACCATGCTTCACCGTAGGGATGGTGCCAGGTTTCCTCCAGACATGATGGTTGGCATTCAGGCCAAAGAGTTCTATCTTGGTTTCATCAGACCAGAGAATCTTGTTTCTCATGGTCTGAGAGTCCTTTATGTGCCTTTTGGCAAACTCCAAGCTGGCTGTCATGTGCCTTTTTACTGAAGAATGGCTTCCGTCTGGCCACTCTACAATAAATGCCTGATTGGTGGAG
>NW_026290501.1:170000-175945 GCF_023373465.1 Oncorhynchus keta
AGCAGCTAGAATCAGTTAGCATTAGGGCTAGCAGCTAGAATCAGTGAGCATTAGAGCTAATGGCTATAATTAGTTAGTATTAGGGGTAGCAGCTAGAATCAGTTAGCATTAGGTGTAGCAGCTAGAATCAGTTAGAATTAGAGCTTGAGGCTAGAATCAGTGAGCATTAGAGGTAATGGGTGGAATCAGTTAGCATTAGGGGTAGCAGCTAGAATCAGTTAGCATTAGGGCTAGCAGCTAGAATCAGTTAGGTTTAGGGCTAATGGCTATAATTAGTTAGCATTATAACTAGTAGCTAGATTCAGTGAGGATTAGAGCTAGCAGCTAGAATCAGTTCGCATTAGAGCTAGAAGCCAGAGGTCGGGGTTAAAGCTAGCGACTTGAGGTCAGAGGTCAGGGTTAGCGTAAGCAGCAGGAAGTGAGGTCAGCATATAAACACCAGCTCCAGGAGGTAGGGGGGCTGCCAACACAGCGAGCCACGTTACCTAGCAACAGTACACCAACCTTGGGGAGATATCACAGCCTTGCTGCATAAAGGCTCCTAGAGAGAACCACAGAGAGTTAAAGATCCCAAACTCATTAGAGGACTCGCTGGTGGGCAGCTGGCCATCCTCATACTCCTCCATGTGCCATTCATACGGGCTGAACCGGCTCACCAGGAACAGCACCACGCTCACACCGATGTAGGCAAACACTATACACATCCAGATCTCATAGGCCAGCGGGTCCAGGAAGGAGAAAACCCCTGGTTTAGACTTCTGGGGCTTCTTGATCATGATGGAGATGCCCAGAGACATGAATGGCTTGGAGAAGTCGATCACCTCCTCTCGGACCAAGGTGATAGTGAGAGGGGCTACGGCTATGTCTGCTTTCTACAGGTGGGGGGAGGAGGAGGAGGAGGGGGAGAGGGGAGGAGGAGGAGAGGGGAGGAGGGGGGGGGGAGGGGGAGGAGGGGAGGAGAGGGAGGGGAGGGGAGAGGGGAGGAGGGAGGAGAGGGGAGGAGGAGGAGAGGGGAGGAGGGGGAGGGGAGAGGGGGAGAGGGGAGGAGGAGGAGAGGGGAGGAGGGGAGGGGAGGAGGGGGAGGAGGAGGAGGAGGGAGAGGGGAGGAGGAGGGGGGGGAGGGGGAGGAGGAGGAGGAGGAGGAGAGGGGGAGGAGGAGGAGGAGGGGAGGAGGAGGAGAGGGGAGGAGGGGAGAGGGGAGGAGGAGGAGGAGGAGGAGGAGGAGAGGGGAGGAGGGGAGAGGGAGGAGGGGGAGATGGGAGAGGGGAGAGGGGAGGAGGAGGAGAGGGGAGGAGGGGGAGAGGGGAGGAGGGGGAGAGGGGAGAGGGGGAGAGGGGAGGAGGAGGAGAGGGGGAGGGGAGGAGGAGGAGTGGGAGAGGGGAGGAGGAGGAGGAGGAGGAGGAGAGGGGAGGAGGGGGAGAGGGGGGAGGGGGAGGGGGAGAGGGGAGGAGGGGAGAGGGGAGGAGGGGGAGAGGGGAGGAGGAGGAGAGGGGAGGAGGGGGAGAGGGGAGAGGGGGAGAGGGGAGGAGGGGGAGAGGGGAGGAGGAGGAGAGGGAGGCAGAGAATTACACTTAGTTCTTGTGTCCTCAGGTTCTAATTTCATAATAACAACAGAGATCAAAGGTCAGAGGTCAGGGTTCTTACCCCGTACACCAGCTCTCCAACCATCCCGTTCCAGATCTTGGTTTCAGCGTCTCGAGCTCCGTACTTTCCATCTCCCACAATCCTTAGCTGGTAGCGTATCCCACAGTGCTTAGCGATCTCTGCTGCCAGGTCGACGCAGTAGCCTTCGTAACGGTCATTGTCTAGGAACAACTCAGCATTCTTCTTTAGCATCACGTATGGGGCTTCCTGCAAAACACACACACACACACACACACACACACACACACACACACACACACACACACACACACACACACACACACACACACACACACACACACACACACACACACACACACTTTTACCAGGATGTCTTTAAAGATGACCATATTTTTTGTCATTTGAACAACCACCCACCACCCTTCACCACCCACCACCCTTCACCACCCACCACCCTTCACCACCCACCACCCTTCACCATCCACCACCCTTCACCACCCACCATCCTTCACCACCCACCACCCACCACCTTCACCACCCACCACCCTTCACCACCCACCATCCTTCACCACCCACCATCCTTCACCACCCACCATCCTTCACCCACCACCCTTCATCACCCACCATCCTTCACCACCCACCACCCACCACCCACCACCCTTCATCACCCACCATCCTTCACCACCCACCACCCTTCATCACCCACCACCCACCACCCTTCACCACCCACCACCCTTCACCACCCACCATCCTTCACCCACCATCCTTCACCACCCACCACCCTTCACCACCCACCATCCTTCACCACCCACCATCCTTCACCCACCATCCTTCACCACCCACCATCCTTCACCACCCACCACCCTTCACCACCCACCACAGTTCACCATCCTTCACCACCCACCATCCTTCACCACCCACCCCCCTTCACCCCCCACCACCCTTCACCCCCCACCACCCACCATCCATCACCACCCACCACCCACCATCCTTCACCACCCACCATCCTTCACCACCCTTCACCACCCACCACCCACCACCCTTCACCACGTTGTTACCAGGATAGTTGTGACGATAACAGTCTTGTTCTCCATCCCATTAGTGTCGTTGGGGAAGATGTCTAGTTTAGTCACCACCATCTTGTCCACTTCATTCCAGTAGCCAATCTGAAAACACACATATTATGACTAAAAAAAGCTTAGTTTGCTGATAAAGATCTTGCTTGCTAAGACATACTGTGTGTACAATCAAAGAAATATATGTTATTTCAAAACAGTAATCATAATGCTTTATAACTATAATATAGCTAACGTTAGCTAGCTAATGAGAAGCTGATCCACCCTGGATGCTTCACGTTTATCTCTTCTAGGTTTGTTGCTGTTAGCACATGGACAAGTAGCACCCTACTGCACTCGTCAGACATGACAAGAATTACCAGCATAGTTGGATACTTTCATTTTGCACTACACAATAAAAGTTTGACAACATTCAGCCATCAAATGTTAGCTTGCAATTCAGAGTTGAAACACGCTAGCTAGCTAATATAAGCGAGCAGGGATTGAAAGTCTGTCCTCTGATGTGTTTGGTCAGGCTGCTAGCTAATAGCCAATCCCAAGGCAAGCAAGGTTAGGAATCTAGCTAGCTATGCTAGCGATGACGCTAACCGTTTAGCTAGCTAGCAAGCTAAACATTTGGCTAGCTGTGGCCATGGCAAGCAAGGTTGGATATTAAGCTAGCTAACTCTCCTGTTATGCTAGCGATGAAGCTAAACGTTTAGCTAGCTAGCATGGGGAGTATGGGGTAATGTTAGTTATAGCATAGTGAGGGTAAATTATTTTTTCAGCATCTTGCTAGCTAGTTGTAGCGAAGCTAGCTGCACAGTCACATTGGCAAACTCGCAACATGACATAATTTCTACTCTGGAGGCAGTGGAAACACAAAGCTAGCCCAACTCGGGTTGACCTCCAGGAGGCTTTAGATACCGACTCGGGTTGACCTCCAGGAGGCTTTAGATACCAACTCTGGTTGACTTCCATGAGGCTTTAGATACCGACTCGAGTTGACTTCCAGGAGGCTTTAGATACCGACTCGGGTTGACTTCCAGGAGGCTTTAGATACCGACTCGGGTTGACCTCCAGGAGGCTTTAGATACCAACTCGGGTTGACTTCCAGGAGCCTTTAGATACTGACTCGGGTTGACCTCCAGGGGGCTTTAGATACCGACTCGGATTGACTTCCAGGAGGCTTTAGATACTGACTCGGGTTGACCTCCAGGGGGCTTTAGATACCGACTCGGATTGACTTCCAGGAGGCTTTAGATACCAACTCGGGTTGACTTCCAGGAGGCTTTAGATACCGACTCGGGTTGACCTCCAGGAGGCTTTAGATACCGACTCGGGTTGACCTCCAGGAGGCTTTAGATACCAACTCTGGTTGACTTCCATGAGGCTTTAGATACCGACTCGGGTTGACCTCCAGGAGGCTTTAGATACCAACTCGGGTTGACTTCCAGGAGGCTTTAGATACCGACTCGGGTTGACTTCCAGGAGGCTTTAGATACCGACCTGGGTTGACTTCCAGGAGGCTTTAGATACCAACTCGGGTTGACCTCCAGGAGGCTTTAGATACCGACTCGGGTTGACTTCCAGGAGGATTTAGATACCGACTCGGGTTGACTTCCAGGAGGCTTTAGATACCGACTCGGTTTGACTTCCAGGAGGCTTTAGATACTGACTCGGGTTGACTTCCAGGAGGCTTTAGATACCGACTCGGGTTGACTTCCAGGAGGCTTTAGATACCGACTCGGGTTGACCTCCAGGAGTCTTTAGATATCGACTCTTGTTGACTTCCAGGAGGCTTTAGATACCGACTCGGGTTGACTTCCAGGAGGCTTTAGATACCGACTCGGGTTGACTACCAGGAGGCTTTAGATACCGACTCGGGTTGACTTCCAGGAGGCTTTAGATACCGACTCGGGTTGACTTCCAGGAGGCTTTAGATACCGACTCAGGCTGACTTCCAGGAGGCTTTAGATACCGACTCTGGTTGACCTCCGGGAGGCTTTAGATACCGACTCGGGTTGACTTCCAGGAGGCTTTAGATACCGACTCGGGTTGACTTCCAGGAGGCTTTAGATACCGACTCGGGTTGACTTCCAGGAGGCTTTAGATACCGACTCGGGTTGACTTCCAGGAGGCTTTAGATACCGACTCGGGTTGACTTCCAGGAGGCTTTAGATACCGACTCGGGTCATTGGCAGCAGAGAACTGGAAGGAAAGGCGCCCAAAGTAGGTTTTGGCTTTGGGGGATGACCAGTGAGATATACCTGCTGGAGTGCGTGCTACGGGTGGATGTTGTTATCGTGACCAGTGAGCTGAGATAAGGCGGAGCTTTACCTAGCAAAGACTTATAGTTGACCTGGAGCCAGTGGGTTTGGAGACGAATATGAATCGAGGGCCAGCCAACGAGAGCATACAGGTCGCAGTGGTGGGTAGTGTATGGGGCTTTGGTGACGAAACGGATGGCACTGTGATAGACTGCATCCAACTTGCTGAGTAAAGTGTTGGAGGCTATTTTATAAATTACATCTCAGAAGTCAAGGATCGGTAGGATAGTCAGTTTTACGAGGGAATTTTTGGCAACATGAGTGAATGATGCTTTGTTACGAAATAGGAAGCCAATTCTAGATTTAATTTTGGAATGGAGATGCTTAATGTGAATCTGGAAGGAGAGTTTACAGTCTAGCCAGACACCTAGGTATTTGTAGTTGTCCCCATATTCTAAGTCAGGACCGTCCAGAGTGGTGATGCTGGTCAGGCAGGCGGGTTCGGGCAACAATCGGTTGAAGAGCATGCATTTAGTTTTACTAGCATTTAAAAGCAGTTGGAGGCCACGGAAGGAGAGTTGTATGGCATTGAAGCTCGTCTGGAGTTCAGTTAACACAGTGTCCAAAGAAGGGACAGAAGTATACAGAATGGTGTCGTCTGTTTACAGTCTAACCAGAGCAGTTGTAGGTGGATCAGAGACTCACCAGCAGCAAGAGCAACATCATTGATGTATACAGAGAAGAGAGTCGGCCTGAGAATTGAACCCTGTGGCACCCCCATAGAGACTGCCAGAGGTCCGGACAATGCTGATTGACTGATTGTAAGGAAGTGAATAGGCGGGTGAATGTTAATTGGCTCATTGTAAGGAAGTAAGTGTGCTGGTAAATGCTGATTGGCTGTACCTTAACTGGTCCAGTGTTCTTCAGTTCCATCACGTTGACGGAGTAGTTGACTCTTTTACCATACTGGTCAAACTGGATATTACCTGTCAGCCCATCCACACGCACCTACACA
>NW_026290502.1:0-1606 GCF_023373465.1 Oncorhynchus keta
TCTCTGTCTCATCTCCCTTTACCCTCTCTGTCTCATTCCCTTTACCCTCTCTGTCTGTCTCATCTCCTTTAACCTCTGTCTCATCTCCTTTACCCCTGTCTCATCTCCCTTTACCCTCTCTGTCTCATCTCCTTTTCCCTCTCTGTCTCATCTCCCTTTACCCTCTCTGTCTCATCTCCCTTTACCCTCTCTGTCTCATCTCCCTTTACCCTCCGTCTCATCTCCTTCACCCTCTCTGTCTCGTCTCATCTCCCTTTAACCTCTCTGTCTCATCTCCCTTTACCCCCTGTCTCATCTCCCTTTACCCTCTCTGTCTCATCTCCTTTACCCTCTCTGTCTCATCTTCCTTTAACCTCTCTGTCTCATCTCCCTTTACCCTCTCTGTCTCATCCTTTCCCTCTCTGTCTCATCTCCTTTACCCTCTCTGTCTCATCTCCATTTTACCCTCTCTGTCTCATCTACCCTTTGCCCTCTCTGTCTCATCTCCTTTACCCTCTCTGTCTCATCTTCCTTTACCCTCTCTGTCTCCCTCCCCCTTTACCCTCTCTGTCTCATCTCCTTTACCCTCTCATCTCCTTTACCCTCTCTGTCTCATCTCCTTTGCCCTCTCTGTCTCATCTCCTTTACCCCCTCTGTCTCATCTCTCCCTTTGTCTCATCCTCCTTTACCCTCTCTGTCTCGTCTCCTTTCACCCTCTCTGTCTCGTCTCCTTTACCCTCTCTGTCTCATCCCCCTTTCCTCTCTGTCTCATCTCCCTTTACCCTCCTCTGTCTCATCTCCTTTACCCTCTCTGTCTCATCCCCATTTACCCTCTCTGTCTCATATCCCTTTACCCTCTCTGTCTCATATCCTTTAACCTCTCTGTCTCACCCCTTTACCCTCTCTGTCTCATCTCCTTTACCCTCTCTGTCTCACCCCTTTACCCTCTCTGTCTCATCTTCCTTTACCCTCTCTGTCTCACCCCCTTTACCCTCTCTGTCTCATCTCCCTTTACCCTCTCATCTCCCTTTACCCTCTCTGTCTCATCCCCATTTACCCTCTCTGTGTCATCTCCTTTACCCTCTCTGTCTCATCTCCCTTTACCTCTCTGTCTGCCCCTTTACCCTCTCTGTCTCATCTTCCTTTACCCTCTCTGTCTCGTCTCCTTGCCACCTCTCTGTCTCGTCTCCTTTACCCTATCTGTCTCATATCCTTTACCCTCTCTGTCTCATCTCCCTTTACCCTCTCATCTCCTTTACCCTCTCTGTCTCATCCCATTTACCCTCTCATGTCATCTCCAATTTACCCTCTCTGTCTCATCTCCTTTACCCTCTGTCTCATCTCCTTTTCCTCTCTGTCTCATCTCCCTTTACCCTCTCTGTCTCTTCTTTTCCTCTGTCTCATCATACCTCTTTCTCATCTCCTTTGCCCTCTCTGTCTCATCTCCGTTACCCTCTCTGTCTCATCTCACTTTTACCCTCTCTGTCTCATCTCCCTTTACCCTCTCTGTCTCATCCCCATTTCCCCTCTCTGTCTCATCTCCTTTACCCTCTCTCACCTTTCTGTCTCATCTCCCTTTACCCTCTCCTCCCTTTCTGTCTCATCTCCCTTTACCCTCTGTCTCATC
>NW_026290503.1:0-962 GCF_023373465.1 Oncorhynchus keta
TCTGTCTCATCTCCTTTTCCCTCTCTGTCTCATCTCCCTTTACCCTCTCTGTCTCATCTCCCTTTACCCTCTCTGTCTCGTCCCCATTTACCCTCTCTGTGTCATCTCCCTTTACCCTCTCTGTCTCATCTCCCTTTACCCTCTCTGTCTCATCCCCCTTAACCCTCTCTGTCTCATCCCCCTTCACCCTCTGTCCCATCCCTTTTTATCCTCTCTGTCTCATCTCCCTTTACCCTCTCTGTCTCATCTCCCTTTACCCTCTCTGTCTCATATCCCTTTACCCTCTCTGTCTCGTCTCATCTCCCTTTAACCCTCTCTGTCTCATCTCCCTTTACCCCCTGTCTCATCTCCCTTTACCCTCTCTGTCTCATCTCCCTTTACCCTCTCTGTCTCATCTTCCTTTACCCTCTCTGTCTCATCTCCCTTTACCCTCTCTGTCTCATATCCCTTTACCCTCTCTGTCTCGTCTCATCTCCCTTTAACCTCTCTGTCTCATCTCCCTTTACCCCCTGTCTCATCTCCCTTTACCCTCTCTGTCTCATCTCCCTTTACCCTCTCTGTCTCATCTTCCTTTAACCTCTCTGTCTCATCTCCCTTTACCCTCTCTGTCTCATCTCCCTTTACCCTCTCTGTCTCATCTACCTTTACCCTCTCTGTCTCATCTTCCTTTACCCTCTCTGTCTCATCTACCTTTACCCTCTCTGTCTCATCTCCCTTTACCCTCTCTGTCTCATCTTCCTTTACCCTCTCTGTCTCATCTCCTTTACCCTCTCTGTCTCATCTCCACGTTGCACCCTCTCTGTCTCATCTCCCCTTTACCCTCTCTGATATAAATGCTCCTTTACCTCTCTGTCTCATCTCCCTTTACCCTCTCTGTCTCATCTCCCTTTACCCTCTCTGTCTCATCTCCATTTACCTCTCCGTCTCATCTCCCTTTACCCTCTCTGTCTCATCTCCTTTCC
>NW_026290504.1:0-4048 GCF_023373465.1 Oncorhynchus keta
CAAATTTGTCTCCACTTTTGTGGATTGGGGTGATCAGTCCTTGGTTCCAAATATTGGGGAAGATGCCAGAGCTAAGTATGATGTTAAAGAGTTTTTAGTATATGAAGGAATTGTCTGTATATTTGATCATTTCATTGAGGATACCATCGACACCACAGGCCTTTTGGGTTGGAGGGTTTTATTTTTGTCCTGTAACTCATTCCAGTAATTGGAGAATCCAGTGGGTTCTGGTACAGTCTTTAATAGTTGATTCTGATCTGTAGTTGATGTCTTATATGTTTTGCTCTTTGTTCTTTGTTATAGAACCAAAAAGATTGGAGAAGTGGTTTACCCAGACATCTCCATTTTGGATAGATAATTCTTCGTGTTGTTGTTTTGTTTAGTGTTTTCCAATTTTTTCCCAGAAGTGGTTAGAGTCTATGGATTCTTCAATTGCATTGAGCTGATTTCTGACATGCTGTTCCTTCTTTTCCGTAGTGTGTTTCTGTATTGTTTTAGTGATTCACCATAGTGAAGGCGTAGACTCAGGTTTTCCGGGTCTCTATGTTTTTGGTTGGACAGGTTTCTCAATTTCTTTCTTAGATTTTTGCATTTCCTCATCAAACCATTTGTCATTATTGTTAATTTTCTTCGGTTTTCTATTTGAGATTTTTAGATTTGATAGGGAGGCTGAGAGAGTCAAATATATATTAAGATTTTCTACTGCAAGTTTACACCTTCACTATTACAGTGGAACGTTTTACCCAGGGAAATTGTCTAAAGGATTGAATTTGTTGTTGCCTAATTGTTTTGGTAGGTTTCAAACTGCATTCCTTCCACTAAACCCATTTCTTAATGTTACTCAGTTCCTTTGGCTTTGATGCCTCGTGGTTGAGTATTGCTCTGTTTAAGTAGACTGTGATTTGCTGTGGTCTGATAGGGGTGTTAGTGGACTGACTGTGAACGCTCCTGAGAGATTCTGGGTTGGGAGTCAGTGATAAAGTAGTCTACAGTACTACTGCCAAGAGATGAGCTATAGGTGTATCTACCATAGGAGTCCCCTCGAAGCCTACCGTTGACTATGTACATACCCAGCGTGCGACAGAGCTGCAGGAGTTGTGACCCGTTTTTGTTGGTTATGTTGTCATAGTTGTGCCTAGGGGGGCATATGTGGGAGGGGATGCTGTCACCTCCAGGCAGATGTTTGTCCCCCTGTGTGCTGAGGGTGTCAGGTTCTTGTCCGGTTCTGGCATTTAGGTCGCCACAGACTAGTACATGTCCCTGGGCCTGGAAATGATTGATTTCGCCCTCCAGGATGGAGAAGCTGTCTTCATTAAAATATGGGGATTCTAGTGGGGGGATATAGGTAGCACACAGGAGGACATTTTTCTCTGTTAGGATAATTTCCTTTTGAATTTCTAGCCAAATGTAGAATGTTCCTGTTTTGATTAATTTAATGGAGTGAGTTAGGTCTGCTCTATACCAAATTAGCATACCCCCTGAGTCCCTTCCCTGTTTCACACCTGGTAGTTTGGTGGATGGGACTACCAGCTCTCTGTAACCTAGAGGGCAACCAGTGGGTCCGTCTCCTCTATACCAGGTTTCTTGCAGGATGACAATGTCTGTGTTACCGATTTCTTTGGTGAAGTCCGGGTTTCTGCTCTTTAGGCCAAAGGCAGATGACCTCAGGCCTTGGATATTCCAGGATGATATAGTGAAGGCTTTTTGTTCCATAGAATGTCCAATGTTGTTGGTCGTGTGGTTTGGCCTCAGGCCAGTAAGTGTGAGCAGAGCCTGCTGAGCATCTGGTACATGCTATTGGCTTGGGCGAGTGTGAGAGTGGGGGTTGGGACTGTTTGCCCGCTCACTACCTGGGCGTATGTGTGGCTTCCATGTTGAGGCCCTCTTTGCGGGGGTGGGGTGCATGGGGTGGGCAGGAGTGGCATAGGTCTGATCTGAGGGGGCCTAAATGGGGTGTGGGCATGGTTGACGTGGGGGGTGTTGATTGGTTGGGGTGGGGGTGTGGATGTGTCTGGGTGTACTGTGGTCTGGATGTAATTCCTCTTGGCGTGGGTCCTCTATGTGTAGGTCCAGGGGGTCCTGCAGGTCTGGGAGGGTGTCTCGCTGGTCTGGGTGGAGAGTCTATTGATCTGTTGCTCCTGTGTGAAGTGTTGGGGATACGTTTGAGAGCGATGTCCTTAGCTCTCTCTGTCTACAATCTCCCTTCTAGCTCTCTCTAAGTTGTTGAGGCCTCTTGAGGACACACCATATGACACAGTATGGTGAAGCTTATGCTGACAGTGTGTGTATAAACAAATGTAACCACTCTTACCAGCGTTTCCCAAAGATGACATTTTGGAATCAACAGCCCATGTTGGTTGTAAACTAGATTCAAGCACCATGGCCTAGAAGTTGCAATGCTCTCGAATTAGAAAATGCATATTTATGTGTTGAGAGTGTGTCTTGCTATTCATTTGGGTTTAAGAGGCCTCTGGTCCAATCATACGGTTCAAAGGTTAATTTTAACAATAGAACTTTCATTTAAATGTGTTAAAAAATGTCACATGACTGAAGTAGTCAGTATCTGCTACACTTAGCAATGCTGATGTAAGTTAGTCCTCCAAGCTGAGGAGGGTGCTGTATGAGTAGATTGACAGACCCAAACACTGGTAAATCAGGGAGTCATTAATCATTATTTTCCTACCTATATAGGTCATTAAAAATGTAAAGTATATATGTCTTCCATATTTCTATGTCATTAATAAAGCTTTCTTCCACATCTCCCTGTTCCTGCTCATATGTGAGCTACTGAAAAGTTTGACAGAGGACAGAAATTCATCAGCCTCTATGGACCTTCCTCAGCTTTTCGGAGACTTGGCATGTCGTAAAACACAGATTTGCTAACAATTCTCTCCTGGATCCTCCATGGAGGAACAATGTAGTAGAGGACAAGGAATGTGGTCAGAGGTGCCATAAAAACAGGGAATGTGGTCAGAGGTGCCATAAAAGCAGGGAATGCAGTAGATATCAACGACAGTGTTTTGGTGGAAGGACTTCACAGCAAGAACGTGTTGCCAAGTTGCTTCCTCTCGCTAACTCACCGTTCAGCTCTGTTTGGTTTGTGTTGATGTTTAATATGGTCCCTAAAAACGTTGTAAACAGAAAGAAGGGAAGCGGCTAGGCTAATTGATACAGTTATGTTAGTGGTTCAATGCCAGTGGAAAACCTCACTACACAGTGAAAAATGGCAATGGAAGGGGCAAATACAAATATCAGAAAGAGAAGGGAAGAAATGGTCCAGTCAGCCAGTGAGTCATTCTAACTTTTCCAGATATCTGGCAGTAGATCTTGCAGGCGCAGAGCGCCAGTAGCAGTACTGGGAGATGAACTAATGTGGAAACTGAAGCCACACACCACAAGATGGACGACGGAACCCAATTCACACCACACAGCTCACGCAGGCAGATTCACAGAAGTACAATTGCTCTCTCGACACCCATATTGAATGACTTCCACAGATTTCACACATAAAGTGTACAGTATGTCTACGTTCAGTATCATCACACAATGTGAAGTGTGAGAGAAATAACAGCAGATACCAACGGCCCCCGACTGTGAACGAAAACATTAAGTGCATCCTTTGAGTTGGAAAGCTGTCTTCCTTTCCAGAAGCCACATCAATCAATCAGAATGTAGCTATTGCTCACTCCAGTCATCTGATTCACAGCTCATGAGGGCACATGCAGCAATTCCCATATACAGTTGAAGTCAGAAGTTCACATACACCTTAGCCAAATACATTTAAACTCAGTTTTTCACAATTCCTGACATTTAATCCTAGTAATAATTCCTGTCTTAGGTTAGTTAGGATCACCACTTCAATTTAAGAATGTGAAATGTCAGAATAATAGTAGAGAATGATTTATTTCAGCTTTTTGTCTTTCATCACATTCCCAGTGGATCAGAGGTTTTCATGCACTCAATTAGTATATGGTAGCATTGCCTTTAAATTGTTTAACTTGGGTCAAACGTATCGGGTAGCCTTCCACAAGCTTCCCACAATAAGTAG
>NW_026290505.1:0-416 GCF_023373465.1 Oncorhynchus keta
CACACGACACACACACACACACACAGACACAACACACACACACACACACACACACACAGACAGAACTACACACACACACACACACACACACACACACACACAGACAGAACTACACACACACACACACAGACAGAACTACACACACACACACACACACAGACAGAACTACACACACACACACACACACAGACAGAACTACACACACACACACAGACAGAACTACACACACACACAGACAGAACTACACACACACACACAGACAGAACTACACACACACACACAGACACACACACACACACACGACAGAACTACACACACACACACACAGACAGAACTACACACACACACACACACAGACAGAACTACACACACACACACACACACAGAACCACACACACACACACACACACACACAC
>NW_026290506.1:0-708 GCF_023373465.1 Oncorhynchus keta
TAGAGTTTAGATAGGGTCTGGCTTTGGGATATGGTTTTAGAGTTTAGATAGGGTCTGGCTTTGGGATATGGTTTTAGAGTTTAGATAGGGTCTGGCTTTGGGATATGGTTTTAGAGTTTAGATAGGGTCTGGCTTTGGGATATGGTTTTAGAGTTTTAGGGTCTGTCTTTGGGATATGGTTTAGAGATAGGGTCTGGCTTTGGGATATGGTTTTAGAGTTTAGATAGGGTCTGGCTTTGGGATATGGTTTTAGAGTTTAGATAGGGTCTGGCTTTGGGATATGGTTTTAGAGTTTAGATAGGGTCTGGCTTTGGGATATGGTTTTAGAGTTTAGATAGGGTCTGGCTTTGGGATATGGTTTTAGAGTTTGGTTTTAGATAGGGTCTGGCTTTGGGATATGGTTTTAGATAGGGTCTGGCTTTGGGATATGGTTTTAGAGTTTAGATAGGGTCTGGCTTTGGGATATGGTTTTAGAGTTTAGATAGGGTCTGGCTTTGGGATATGGTTTTAGAGTTTAGATAGGGTCTGGCTTTGGGATATGGTTTTAGAGTTTAGATAGGGTCTGGCTTTGGGATATGGTTTTAGAGTTTAGATAGGGTCTGGCTTTGGGATATGGTTTTAGAGTTTAGATAGGGTCTGGCTTTGGGATATGGTTTTAGAGTTTAGATAGGGTCTGGCTTTGGGATATGGTTTTAGAGTTTAGATAGG
>NW_026290507.1:0-12759 GCF_023373465.1 Oncorhynchus keta
CTTTTACATGATGACAGACCAGCTAGATCTCCTGCCTCTGGTTTATAATTACAACAGACCAGCTAGATCTCATCGCTTTTGCTTATATTGCGACACACCTAGCTAGATCTTTACTGCTCCCTATTATATTATGACAGACCAGCCAGATCTACTGGTCTCTATTATAATTGAAGCAACAGACCAGGCTAGACTCTACTGTCTCTCTATTATAACACGGTCGAGAGCAAAGCTAGATCTACTGTTTGCTATTACGATGTGACACAATTGGTGCCAGGATCTGAAGATCTCTATTATACTAGAGCACTGACCAACTAGATCACCTTACTGTCTCTATTATAATATGACAGACCAGCTAGATCTACAGTTTCCATTATATTATGACAGACCAGCTCGATCTACTGTCTCTATTATATTATGACAGACCAGCTAGATCTACTGTGTCTGTTATATTATGACAGACCGGCTAGATCTACTGCCCCTTTTACATGATGACAGACCAGCTAAATCTAATATCTCTATTATATTATGACAGACCAGCTAGATCTACTGTCTCTATTATATTATGACAGACCAGCTAGATCTACTGTCTCTATTATAATATCGACAGACCGGCCAGATCTAATATCTCTATTATTATTATGACAGACCAGCTAGATCTACTGTCTCTATTATATTATGACAGACCAGCTAGATCTACTGTCTCTATTATATTATGACAGACCAGCTAGATCTACTGTCTCTATTATATTATGACAGACCAGCTAGATCTACTGTCTCTATTATATTATGACAGACCAGCTAGATCTACTGTCTCTATTATATTATGACAGACCAGCTAGATCTCCTGTCCTCTATTATAATTACGACAGACCAGCTAGATCTACTGTTTCTATTATATTATGACAGCACCAGCTAGATCTACTGTCTCTATTATATTATGACAGACCAGCTAGATCTACTGTCTCTATTATAATTACGACAGACCAGCTAGATCTACTGTCTCTATTATAATACGACAGACCAGCTAGATCTACTGTTTCTATTATAATATGACACACCAGCTAGATCTAATATCTCTACTGTATTATGACAGACCAGCTAGATCTACTGTCTCTATTATATTATGACAGACCAGCTAGATCTAATATCTCTATTATATTATGACAGACCAGCTAGATCTACTGTCTCTATTATATTATGACAGACCAGCTAGATCTACTGTCTCTATTATATTATGACAGACCAGCTAGATCTACTGTCTCTATTATATTATGACAGACCAGCTAGATCTACTGTCTCTATTATATTATGACAGACCGGCTTGATCTACTGCCTCTTTTACATGATGACAGACCAGCTAGATCTCCTGTCTCTATTATAATTACAACAGACCAGCTAGATCTACTGTTTCTATTATATTATGACACACCAGCTAGATCTAATATCTCTATTATATTATGACAGACCAGCTAGATCTACTGTCTCTATTATATTATGACAGACCAGCTAGATCTACTGTCTCTATTATATTATGACAGACCAGCTAGATCTACTGTCTCTATTATAATTACAACAGACCAGCTAGATCTACTGTCTCTATTATAATACGACAGAGCAGCTAGATCTACTGTTTCTATTATAATATGACACACCAGCTAGATCTAATATCTCTATTATATTATGACAGACCAGCTAGATCTACTGTCTCTATTATATTATGACAGACCAGCTAGATCTACTGTCTCTATTATAATTACAACAGACCAGCTAGATCTACTGTTTCTATTATATTATGACAGACCAGCAAGATCTACTGTCTTTATTATATTATGACAGACCAGCTAGATCTACTGTCTATTTTATATTATGACAGACCAGCTAGATCTACTGTCTCTATTATATTATGACAGACCAGCTAGATCTACTGTCTATTATATTATGACAGACCAGCTAGATCTAATGTCTCTATTATATTATGACAGACCAGCTTGATCTAATGTCTCTATTATATTATGACAGACAGGCTAGGACTAATGTCTCTATTATATTAAGACAGACCAGCTAGATCTACTGTCTCTATTATAATATGACAGACCAGCTAGATCTACTGTCTCTAGTAAAATATGACAGACCGGCTAGATCTACTGCCTCTTTTACATGATGACAGACCAGCTAGATCTAATATCTCTATTATATTATGACAGACCAGCTAGATCTACTGTCTCTATTATATTATGACAGACCAGCTAGATCTACTGTCTCTATCATATTATGACAGACCAGCTAGATCTACTGTTTCTATTATAATATGACAGACCAGCTAGATCTAATATCTCTATTATATTATGACAGACCAGCTAGATCTACTGTCTCTATTATATTATGACAGACCAGCTAGATCTACTGTCTCTATTATATTATGACAGACCAGCTAGATCTACTGTCTCTATTATATTATGACAGACCAGCTAGATCTACTGTCTCTATTATATTATGACAGACCAGCTAGATCTACTGTCTCTATTATATTATGACAGACCGGCTTGATCTACTGCCTCTTTTACATGATGACAGACCAGCTAGATCTCCTGTCTCTATTATAATTACAACAGACCAGCTAGATCTACTGTTTCTATTATATTATGACACACCAGCTAGATCTACTGTCTCTATTATATTATGACAGACCAGCTAGATCTACTGTCTCTATTATAATTACAACAGACCAGCTAGATCTACTGTCTCTATTATAATACGACAGAGCAGCTAGATCTACTGTTTCTATTATAATATGACACACCAGCTAGATCTAATATCTCTATTATATTATGACAGACCAGCTAGATCTACTGTCTCTATTATATTATGACAGACCAGCTAGATCTACTGTCTCTATTATAATTACAACAGACCAGCTAGATCTACTGTTTCTATTATATTATGACAGACCAGCAAGATCTACTGTCTTTATTATATTATGACAGACCAGCTAGATCTACTGTCTCATTATATTATGACAGACCAGCTAGATCTACTGTCTCTATTATATTATGACAGACCAGCTTGATCTAATGTCTCTATTATATTATGACAGACAGGCTAGGACTAATGTCTCTATTATATTAAGACAGACCAGCTAGATCTACTGTCTCTATTATAATATGACAGACCAGCTAGATCTACTGTCTCTAGTAAAATATGACAGACCGGCTAGATCTACTGCCTCTTTTACATGATGACAGACCAGCTAGATCTAATATCTCTATTATATTATGACAGACCAGCTAGATCTACTGTCTCTATTATATTATGACAGACCAGCTAGATCTACTGTCTTTATCATATTATGACAGACCAGCTAGATCTACTGTTTCTATTATAATATGACACACCAGCTAGATCTAATATCTCTATTATATTACGACAGACCAGCTAGATCTACTGTTTCTATTATAATATGACACACCAGCTAGATCGAATATCTCTATTATATTATGACAGACCAGCTAGATCTACTGTCTCTATTATATTATGACAGACCAGCTAGATCTACTGTCTCTATTATATTATGACAGACCAGCTAGATCTACTGTCTTTATCATATTATGACAGACCAGCTAGATCTACTGTTTCTATTATATTATGACACACCAGCTAGATCTACTGTCTCTATTATATTATGACAGACCAGCTAGATCTACTGTCTCTATTATAATTACAACAGACCAGCTAGATCTACTGTCTCTATTATAATACGACAGAGCAGCTAGATCTACTGTTTCTATTATAATATGACACACCAGCTAGATCTACTGTCTCTATTATATTATGACAGACCAGCTAGATCTAATATCTCTATTATATTATGACAGACCAGCTAGATCTACTGTTTCTATTATAATATGACACACCAGCTAGATCGAATATCTCTATTATATTATGACAGACCAGCTAGATCTACTGTCTCTATTATATTATGACAGACCAGCTAGATCTACTGTCTCTATTATATTATGACAGACCAGCTAGATCTACTGTCTCTAGTATAATGTGACAGACCAGCTAGATCTACTGTCTCTATTATATTATGACAGACCGGCTAGATCTACTGCCTCTATTATATGATGACAGACCAGCTAGATCTACTGTCTCTATTATAATTATGACAGACCAGCTAGATCTACTGTTTCTATTATATTATGACAGACCAGCTAGATCTACTGTCTCTATTATATTATGACAGACCAGCTAGATCTACTGTCTCTATTATATTATGACAGACCAGCTAGATCTACTGTCTCTATTATATTATGACAGACCAGCTAGATCTACTGTCTCTATTATATTATGACAGACCAGCTTGATCTAATGTCTCTATTATATTATGACAGACAGGCTAGGACTAATGTCTCTATTATATTAAGACAGACCAGCTAGATCTACTGTCTCTATTATAATATGACAGACCAGCTAGATCTACTGTCTCTAGTAAAATATGACAGACCGGCTAGATCTACTGCCTCTTTTACATGATGACAGACCAGCTAGATCTAATATCTCTATTATATTATGACAGACCAGCTAGATCTACTGTCTCTATTATATTATGACAGACCAGCTAGATCTACTGTCTTTATCATATTATGACAGACCAGCTAGATCTACTGTTTCTATTATTATGACACACCAGCTAGATCGAATATCTCTATTATATTATGACAGACCAGCTAGATCTACTGTCTCTATTATATTATGACAGACCAGCTAGATCTACTGTCTCTATTATATTATGACAGACCAGCTAGATCTACTGTCTTTATCATATTATGACAGACCAGCTAGATCTACTGTTCTACTATAATATGACACACCAGCTAGATCTAATATCTCTATTATATTATGACAGACCAGCTAGATCTACTGTCTCTATTATATTATGACAGACCAGCTAGATCTACTGTCTCTATTATATTATGACAGACCGGCTTGATCTACTGCCTCTTTTACATGATGACAGACCAGCTAGATCTCCTGTCTCTATTATAATTACAACAGACCAGCTAGATCTACTGTTTCTATTATATTATGACACACCAGCTAGATCTACTGTCTCTATTATATTATGACAGACCAGCTAGATCTACTGTCTCTATTATAATTATGACAGACCATGCTAGATCTACTGTCTCTATTATACATTACTGACAGAGCAGCTAGATCTACTGTCTCTATTGTATTATGACAGACCAGCACTACGCTCTAGAACAGGGCTCCGGGCAGCCGAGCGGAAATGGAGGAAAACTCGCCTCCTGCGGACCTGGCATCCTTTCACTCCCTCCTCTCTACATTTTCCTCCTCTGTCTCTGCTGCTAAAGCCACTTTCTACCATTCTAAGTTCCAAGCATCTGCCTCTAACCCTAGGAAGCTCTTTGCCACCTTCTCCTCCCTCCTGAATCCTCCCCCTCCCTCCTCCCTCTCTGCAGATGACTTCGTCAACCATTTTGAAAAGAAGGTCGATGACATCCGATCCTCGCTTGCTAAGTCAAACGACACCGCTGGTTCTGCTCACACTGCCCTACCCTATGCTCTGACCTCTTTCTCCCTCTCTCTCCAGATGAAATCTCGTTGCCTTGTGACGGCCGGCCGCCCAACAACCTGCCCGCTTGACCCTATCCCCTCCTCTCTTCTCCAGACCATTTCCGGAGACCTTCTCCCTTACCTCACCTCGCTCATCAACTCATCCCTGACCGCTGGCTACGCCCCTCCCGTCTTCAAGAGAGCGAGAGTTGCACCCCTTCTGAAAAAACCTACACTCGATCCCTCCGATGTCAACAACTACAGACCAGTATCCCTTCTCTTTTCTCTCCAAAACTCTTGAGCGTGCCGTCCTTGGCCAGCTCTACCGCTACTCTCTCAGAATGACCTTCTTGATCCAAATCAGTCAGGTTTCAAGACTAGTCATTCAACTGAGACTGCTCTTCTCTGTATCACGGAGGCGCTCCGCACTGCTAAAGCTAACTCTCTCTCCTCTGCTCTCATCCTTCTAGACCTATCGGCTGCCTTCGATACTGTGAACCATCAGATCCTCCTCTCCACCCTCTCCGAGTTGGGCATCTCCCGGCGCGGCCCACGCTTGATTGCGTCCTACCTGACAGGTCGCTCCTACCAGGTGGCGTGGCGAGAATCTGTCTCCTCACCACGCGCTCTCACCACTGGTGTCCCCAGGGCTCTGTTCTAGGCCCTCTCTTATTCTCGCTATACACCAAGTCACTTGGCTCTGTCATAACCTCACATGGTCTCTCCTATCATTGCTATGCAGACGACACACAATTAATCTTCCTTTCCCCTTCTGATGACCAGGTGGCGAATCGCATCTCTGCATGTCTGGCAGACATATCAGTGTGGATGACGGATCACCACCTCAAGCTGAACCTCAGCAAGACGGAGCTCCTCTTCCTCCCGGGGAAGGACTGCCCGCTCCATGATCTCGCCATCACGGTTGACAACTCCATTGTGTCCTCCTCCCAGAGCGCTAAGAACCTTGGCGTGATCCTGGACAACACCCTGACGTTCTCAACTAACATCAAGGCGGTGTCCCGTTCCTGTAGGTTCATGCTCTACAACATCCGCAGAGTACGACCCTGCCTCACACAGGAAGCGGCGCAGGTCCTAATCCAGGCACTTGTCATCTCCCGTCTTGATTACTGCAACTCGCTGTTGGCTGGGCTCCCTGCCTGTGCCATTAAACCCCTACAACTCATCCAGAACGCCGCAGCCCGTCTGGTGTTCAACCTTCCCAAGTTCTCTCACGTCACCCCGCTCCTCCGCTCTCTCCACTGGCTTCCAGTTGAAGCTCGCATCCGCTACAAGACCATGGTGCTCGCCTACGGAGCTGTGAGGGGAACGGCACCTCAGTACCTCCAGGCTCTGATCAGGCCCTACACCCAAACAAGGGCACTGCGTTCATCCACCTCTGGCCTGCTCGCCTCCCTACCTTCGCTCTGCAGGTTGTATAACTTTTTATAACTTTTTCATTACATTTCATTATAGTACAACGGTTGATTTGTCTAATCTTAGCAATTCTTCTTAGCTAGCTACATAGCCGTCCTTGTATCAGAGATAATTGCATAATTATCGTATTTCGTCGCCCTAACGTAGCCTTCACTGCTATTCGCCCAGGAGCTAGCTAACGCACACAGATTAGCATCACTGTAGTGCTATTCACTCAACTGTACGACTTGATTAGTTCAGTGTTAGCTAGCTACATAGCTGTCTTTGTTTCCAAGATAATTGTGTAGTTTAGTGTGTGTAGCCTTGGAGTGATTATCTTAATTCACTGAGGTTCGCTAGCCAGCTATTTGTCGTCCTTAACGTAGGAGACTCTGCTAGCTAGCCAACAGCTAACTGCTAACAGCTAGCCAACGCCTGCTGTTTTGAATTCAACAACCCGGTCAGGTGGTTTCACATTTTCGTTTCATTGCAGTGCAGCGGTTTGATTTGTTTGATCGTGGCTAGCTGCATAGCCGTCTTTGTTTCAAAGATAATTGTGTAGTCTAGACCGATTCCCTAGGTTAGCTAGCCAGCTATTGTCGTTCTTTTAACTCAACGTAACGTAAACAACACTGCTAGCTAGCCAGCTAGCCCCCGAATAGCAGCACTGTAGAATTATTACACTCAACGGAACGACTTGATTAGTGTAGTGTCAACAACGCAGCTACTGCCAGCTAGCCTACTTTAGCAGTACTGTATCATTTTAATCATTTTAGTCAATAAGATTCTTGCTACGTAAGCTTAACTTTCTGAACATTCGAGACGTGTAGTCCGCTTGTCATTCCAATTTCCTTGCATTAGCGTAGCCTTTTCTGTAGCCTGTCAACTATGTGTCTGTCTATCCCTGTTCTCTCCCTCTGCACAGACCATACAAACGCTCCACATCCGCGTGGCCGCGACCACCCTAACCTGGTGGTCCCAGCGCGTACGACCCACGTGGAGTTCCAGGTCTCTGGTAGCCTCTGGAACTGCCAATCTGCGGCCAACAAGGCAGAGTTCATCTCAGCCTATGCCTCCTCCAGTCCCTTGACTTCTTGGCACTGACGGAAACATGGATCACCACAGATAACACTGCTACTCCTACTGCTCTCTCCTCGTCCGCCCACGTTCTCGCACACCCCGAGAGCTTCTGGTCAGCGGGGTGGTGGCACCGGGATCCTCATCTCTCCCAAGTGGTCTTTTCTCTTTCTCCTTACCCATCTGTCTATTGCCTCCTTTGAATTCCATGCTGTCACAGTTACCAGCCCTTTCAAGCTTAACATCCTTATCATTTATCGCCCTCCAGGTTCCTCGGAGAGTTCATCAATGAGCTTGATGCCTTGATAAGCTCCCTTTCCTGAGGACGGCTCACCTCTCACAGTTCTGGGCGACTTTAACCTCCCCACGTCTACCTTTGACTCATTCCCTCTGCCTCCTTCTTTCCACTCCTCTCCTCTTTGACCTCACCCTCTCACCTCCCCCTACTCACAAGGCAGGCAATACGCTTGACCTCATCTTTACTAGATGCTGTTCTTCCACTAACCTCATTGCAACTCCCCTCCAAGTCTCCGACCACTACCTTGTATCCTTTTCCCTCTCGCTCTCATCCAACACTTCCCACACTGCCCCTACTGGATGGTATCGCGCCGTCCCAACTTTCGCTCTCTCCCCCGCTACTCTCTCCTCTTCCATCCTATCTTTCTTCCCTCTGCTCAAACTTTCTCCAACCTATCTCCTGATTCTGCCTCCTCAACCCTCCTCTCCTCCCTTACTGCATCCTTTGACTCCCTATGTCCCCTATCCTCCAGGCCGGCTCGGTCCTCCCTCCCGCTCCGTGGCTCGACGACTCATTGCGAGCTCACAGAACAGGGCTCGGGCAGCCGAGCGGAAATGGAGGAAAATCTCGCCTCCCTGCGGACCTGGCATCCTTTCACTCCCTCCTCTCTACATTTTCCTCCTCTGTCTCTGCTGCTAAAGCCACTTTCTACCATTCTAAATTCCAAGCATCTGCCTCTAACCCTAGGAAGCTCTTTGCCACCTTCTCCTCCCTCCTGAATCCTCCTCCCTCCTCCCTCTCTGCAGATGACTTCGCCAACCATTTTGAAAAGAAGGTCGATGACATCCGATCCTCGCTTGCTAAGTCAAACGACACCGCTGGTTCTGCTCACACTGCCCTACCCTATGCTCTGACCTCTTTCTCCTCTCTCTCCAGATGAAATCTCGCCTTGTGACGGCCGGCCGCCCAACAACCTGCCCGCTTGACCCTATCCCCTCCTCTCTTCTCCAGACCATTTCCGGAGACCTTCTCCTTACCTTACCTCGCTCATCAACTCATCCCTGACCGCTGGCTACGCCCCTCCCGTCTTCAAGAGAGCGAGAGTTGCACCCTTCTGAAAAAACCTACACTCGATCCCTCCGATGTCAACAACTACAGACCAGTATCCCTTCTCTCTTTCTCTCCAAAACTCTTGAGCGTGCCGTCCTTGGCCAGCTCTACCGCTATCTCTCTCAGAATGACCTTCTTGATCCAAATCAGTCAGGTTTCAAGACTAGTCATTCAACTGAGACTGCTCTTCTCTGTATCACGGAGGCGCTCCGCACTGCTAAAGCTAACTCTCTCTCCTCTGCTCTCATCCTTCTAGACCTATCGGCTGCCTTCGATACTGTGAACCATCAGATCCTCCTCTCCACCCTCTCCGAGTTGGGCATCTCCGGCGCGGCCCACGCTTGGATTGCGTCCTACCTGACAGGTCGCTTCCTACCAGGTGGCGTGGCGAGAATCTGTCTCCTCACCACGCGCCTCACCACTGGTGTCCCCCAGGGCTCTGTTCTAGGCCCTCTTATTCTCGCTATACACCAAGTCACTTGGCTCTGTCATAACCTCACATGGTCTCTCCTATCATTGCTATGCAGACGACACACAATTAATCTTCTCCTTTCCCCCTTCTGATGACCAGGTGGCGGATTCGCATTCTGCATGTCTGGCAGACATATCAGTGTGATGACGGATCACCACCTCAAGCTGAACCTCAGCAAGACGGAGCTCCTCTTCCTCCCGGGGAAGGACTGCCCGCTCCATGATCTCGCCATCACGGTTGACAACTCCATTGTGTCCTCCTCCCAGAGCGCTAAGAACCTTGGCGTGATCCTGACAACACCCTGACGTTCTCAACTAACATCAAGGCGGTGTCCCGTTCCTGTAGGTTCATGCTCTACAACATCCGCAGAGTACGACCCTGCTCACACAGGAAGCGGCGCAGGTCCTAATCCAGGCACTTGTCATCTCCCGTCTTGATTACTGCAACTCGCTGTTGGCTGGGCTCCCTGCCTGTGCCATTAAACCCCTACAACTCATCCAGAACGCCGCAGCCCGTCTGGTGTTCAACCTTCCCAAGTTCTCTCACGTCACCCCGCTCCTCCGCTTCTCTCCACTGGCTTCCAGTTGAAGCTCGCATCCGCTACAAGACCATGGTGCTCGCCACGGAGCTGTGAGGGGAACGGCACCTCAGTACCTCCAGGCTCTGATCAGGCCCTACACCCAAAACAAGGGCACTGCTCATCCACCTTCTGGCCTGCTCGCCTCCCTACCACTGGGAGGAAGTACAGTTCCCGCTCAGCCCAGTCAAAACTGTTCGCTGCTCTGGCCCCCAATGGTGGAACAAACTCCTCACGACGCCCAGACAGCGGAGTCAATCACCACCTTCCGGAGACACCTGAAACCCCACCTCTTCAAGGAATACCTAGGATAGGTAAGTAAGGGTAAGTAATCCTTCACCCCCCCTCTTCTCCCCCCAACAAGATTTAGATGCAAGTGGCTGTTCCACTGGTTGTCATAAGGTGTATGCACCATTTGTAAGTCGCTCTGATAAGAGCGTCTGCTGCCTTTCCTTTTAAGGCGATGACTGACCAGCTAAATCTAATATCTCCATTATATTATGACAGACCAGCCAGGATCGGCTGCCTCTATTATATTATGACAGACCAGCTGGGATCTACTGCTCTCTATTATAGGTTCCACAGACCGGCCAGACCTAATATCTCTATTGTATATAAGTGACAGACCAGCTAGATCTACTGTCTCTATTATATTATGACAGACCAGCTAGATCTACTGTCTCTATTATATTATGACAGACCAGCTAGATCTACTGTCTCTATTATATTATGACAGACCAGCAAGATCTACGTTTCTATTATATTATGACACACCAGCTAGATCTACTGTCTCTATTATATTATGACAGACCAGCTAGATCTACTGCTCTCTATTATAATTATGACAGACCAGCTAGATCTACTGTCTCTATTATATTATGACAGACCAGCTAGATCTACTGTCTCTATTATATTATGACAGAGCAGCTAGATCTACTGTCTCTATTATAATTACAACAGACCAGCTAGATCTACTGTCTCTATTATAATACGACAGAGCAGCTAGATCTACTGTTTCTATTATAATATGACACACCAGCTAGATCTAATATCTCTATTATATTACGACAGACCAGCTAGATCTACTGTTTCTATTATAATATGACACACCAGCTAGATCGAATATCTCTATTATATTATGACAGACCAGCTAGATCTACTGTCTCTATTATATTATGACAGACCAGCTAGATCTACTGTCTCTATTATATTATGACAGACCAGCTAGATCTACTGTCTTTATCATATTATGACAGACCAGCTAGATCTACTGTCTCTATTATATTGATGACAGACCGGCTAGATCTACTGCCTCTTTTTACATGATGACAGACCAGCTAGATCTCCTGTCTCTATTATAATTACAACAGACCAGCTAGATCTACTGTTTCTATTATATTATGACACACCAGCTAGATCTAATATCTCTATTATAATTACAACAGACCAGCTAGATCTACTGTTTCTATTATATTATGACACACCAGCTAGATCGAATATCTCTATTATATTATGACAGACCAGCTAGATCTCCTGTCTCTATTATAATTACAACAGACCAGCTAGATCTACTGTCTCTATTATAATTACAACAGACCAGCTAGATCTACTGTTTCTATTATAATATGACACACCAGCTAGATCTAATATCTCTATTATATTATGACAGACCAGCTAGATCTACTGTCTCTATTATATTATGACAGACCAGCTAGATCTATTGTCTCTATTATAATTACAACAGACCAGCTAGATCTACTGTTTCTATTATATTATGACAGACCAGCTAGATATACTGCCTCTATTATAATTATGACAGACCAGCTAGATCTACTGTCTATTTTATATTATGACAGACCAGCTAGATCTACTGTCTCTATTATATTATGACAGACCAGCTAGATCTACTGTCTATTATATTATGACAGACCAGCTAGATCTAATGTCTCTATTATATTATGACAGACCAGCTTGATCTAATGTCTCTATTATATTATGACAGACAGGCTAGGACTAATGTCTCTATTATATTAAGACAGACCAGCTAGATCTACTGTCTCTATTATAATATGACAGACCAGCTAGATCTACTGTCTCTAGTAAAATATGACAGACCGGCTAGATCTACTGCCTCTTTTACATGATGACAGACCAGCTAGATCTAATATCTCTATTATATTATGACAGACCAGCTAGATCTACTGTCTCTATTATATTATGACAGACCAGCTAGATCTACTGTCTTTATCATATTATGACAGACCAGCTAGATCTACTGTTTCTATTATAATATGA
>NW_026290508.1:0-5719 GCF_023373465.1 Oncorhynchus keta
AGATCTACTGTCTCCGTTATATTATGACAGACCAGCTCGATCTACTGTCTCTGTTATATTATGACAGACCAGTTAGATCTACTGTCTCTATTATATTATGACAGACCAGCTAGATCTACTGTCTCTGTTATATTATGACAGACCAGCTAGATCTACTGTTTCTATTATATTATGACAGACCAGCTAGATCTACTGTCTCTATTATATTATGACAGACCAGCTAGATCTACTGTCTCTATTATTTTATGACAGACCAGCTAGATCTACTGTCTCTATTATATTATGATAGACCAGCAAGATCTACTGTTCTATTATATTATGACAGACCAGCTAGATCTACTGTCTCTATTATATTATGACAGACCAGGTAGATCTACTGTCTCTATTGTATTATGGCAGACCAGGTAGATCTACTGTCTCTGTTGTATGACATACCAGCTAGATCTACTGTCTCTATTATATTATGACAGACCAGCTAGATCTACTGTCTCTATTATAATTTGACAGACCAGGTAGATCTACTGACTGCATTATATTATGACAGACCAGCTAGATCTACTGTCTCTGGTATATTATGACAGACCAGGTAGATCTACTGTCTCTATTATATTATGACAGACCAGCTAGATCTACTGTCTCTATTATTTTATGACAGACCAGCTAGATCTACTGTCTCTATTATTTTATGACAGACCAGCTAGATCTACTGTTTCTATTATATTATGACAGACCAGCTAGATCTACTGTCTGTATGTCTATTATATTATGACAGACCAGCTAGATCTACTGTCTGTATGTCTCTATTATTTTATGACAGACCAGCTAGATCTACTGTCTCTATTATTTTATGACAGACCAGCTAGATCTACTGTCTCTATTATTTTATGACAGACCAGCTAGATCTACTGTCTCTATTATTTTATGACAAACCAGCTAGATCTACTGTCTCTATTATTTTATGACAGACCAGCTAGATCTACTGTCTCTGTTGTATGACATACCAGCTAGATCTACTGTCTCTATTATATTATGACAGACCAGCTAGATCTACTGTCTCTATTATAATTTGACAGACCAGGTAGATCTACTGACTCCATTATATTATGACAGACCAGCTAGATCTACTGTCTCTGTTATATTATGACAGACCAGGCAGATCTACTGTCTCTATTATATTATGACAGACCAGCTAGATCTACTGTCTCTATTATTTTATGACAGACCAGCTAGATCTACTGTCTCTGTTATATTATGACAGACAAGCTAGATCTACTGTCTCTGTTATATTATGACAGACCAGCTAGATCTACTGTTTCTATTATATTATGACAGACCAGCTAGATCTACTGTCTCTATTATATTATGACAGACCAGCTAGATCTACTGTCTCTATTATTTTATGACAGACCAGCTAGATCTACTGTCTGTATGTCTCTATTATATTATGACAGACCAGCTAGATCTACTGTCTGTATGTCTCTATTATATTATGACAGACCAGCCAGATCTACTGTCTCTGGTTTTGGTTTATGACAGACCAGCGACTCTACTGTCTCTATTATTTTATGACAGACCACAGGGATCTACTGTCTCTGCTGTATGACACATAACCAGCTAGATCTACTGTCTCTGTTGTATGACATACCAGCTAGATCTACTGTCTCTATTATATTAAGTGACAGACTCAGGTAGATCACTGTCTCTATTATATTATGACAGACCAGCTAGATCTACTGTCTCTCGTTATATTATGACAGACCAGCTAGATCTACTGTTTCTATTATATTATGACAGACCAGCCAGATCTACTGCCCCTATTATATTATTATTGCACCAGCTAGATCTACTGTTCCTATTATTTTGGCGACAGAATAGCCAGATCTACTGTCTCTCTATTATATTACGACACCAGCAAGATCTACTGTTCTATTATATTATGACAGACCAGCTAGATCTACTGTCTCTATTATATTATGACAGACCAGGTAGATCTACTGTCTCTATTGTATTATAGACCAGGTAGATCTACTGTCTCTGCTGTATGACATACCCAGCTAGATCTACTGTCTCTATTATATTATGACAGACCAGCTAGATCTACTGTCTCTATTATAATTTGACAGACCAGGTAGATCTACTGACTGCATTATATTATGACAGACCAGCCAGATCTACTGTCTCTGGTATATTATGACAGACCAGGTAGATCTACTGTCTCTATTATATTATGACAGACCAGCTAGATCTACTGTCTCTATTATTTTATGACAGACCAGCTAGATCTACTGTCTCTATTATTTTATGACAGACCAGCTAGATCTACTGACTGCATTATATTATGACAGACCAGCTAGATCTACTGTCTCTGGTATATTATGACAGACCAGGTAGATCTACTGTCTCTATTATATTATGACAGACCAGCTAGATCTACTGTCTCTATTATTTTATGACAGACCAGCCAGATCTACTGTCTCTATTATTTTATGACAGACCAGCTAGATCTACTGTTTCTATTATATTATGACAGACCAGCTAGATCTACTGTCTGTATGTCTATTATATTATGACAGACCAGCTAGATCTACTGTCTGTATGTCTCTATTATTTTATGACAGACCAGCTAGATCTACTGTCTCTATTATTTTATGACAGACCAGCTAGATCTACTGTCTCTATTATTTTATGACAGACCAGCTAGATCTACTGTCTCTGCTGTACATGACATACCAACTAGATCTACTGTCTCTTTGTATGACATACCAGCAGATCTACTGTCTCTGTTGTATGACATACCAGCTAGATCTACTGTCTCTATTATATTATGACAGACCAGCTAGATCTACTGTCTCTATTATAATTTGACAGACCAGGTAGATCTACTGACTCCATTATATTATGACAGACCAGCTAGATCTACTGTCTCTGTTATATTATGACAGACCAGGCAGATCTACTGGTCTCTATTATATTATGACAGACCAGATCTACTGTCTCTATTATTTTATGACAGACCAGCTAGATCTACTGTCTCTGTTATATTATGACAGATGCTTGTGATCTACTGTCTCTGTTATATTATGACAGACCAGCTAGATCTACTGTTTCTATTATATTATGACAGACCACAGATCTACTGTCTCTATTATATTATGACAGACCAGCTAGATCTACTGTCTCTATTATTTTTATGACAGACCAGCCAGATCTACTGTCTGTATGTCTCTATTATATTATGACAGACCAGCCAGATCTACTGTCTGTATGTCTCTATTATTATGACAGACCAGCTAGATCTACTGTCTCTATTATTTTATGACAGACCAGCTAGATCTACTGTCTCTGTTGTATGACATACCAGCTAGATCTACTGTCTCTGTTGTATGACATACCAGCTAGATCTACTGTCTCTATTATATTATGACAGACCAGGTAGATCTACTGTCTCCGTTATATTATGACAGACCAGCTCGATCTACTGTCTCTGTTATATTATGACAGACCAGTTAGATCTACTGTCTCTATTATATTATGACAGACCAGCTAGATCTACTGTCTCTGTTATATTATGACAGACCAGCTAGATCTACTGTTTCTGTTATATTATGACAGACCAGCTAGATCTACTGTCTCTATTATATTATGACAGACCAGCTAGATCTACTGTCTCTATTATTTTATGACAGACCAGCTAGATCTACTGTCTCTATTATATTATGATAGACCAGCAAGATCTACTGTTCTATTATATTATGACAGACCAGCTAGATCTACTGTCTCTATTGTATTATGGCAGACCAGGTAGATCTACTGTCTCTGTTGTATGACATACCAGCTAGATCTACTGTCTCTATTATATTATGACAGACCAGCTAGATCTACTGTCTCTATTATAATTTGACAGACCAGGTAGATCTACTGACTGCATTATATTATGACAGACCAGCTAGATCTACTGTCTCTGGTATATTATGACAGACCAGGTAGATCTACTGTCTCTATTATATTATGACAGACCAGCTAGATCTACTGTCTCTATTATTTTATGACAGACCAGCTAGATCTACTGTCTCTATTATTTTATGACAGACCAGCTAGATCTACTGTTTCTATTATATTATGACAGACCAGCTAGATCTACTGTCTGTATGTCTATTATATTATGACAGACCAGCTAGATCTACTGTCTGTATGTCTCTATTATTTTATGACAGACCAGCTAGATCTACTGTCTCTATTATTTTATGACAGACCAGCTAGATCTACTGTCTCTATTATTTTATGACAGACCAGCTAGATCTACTGTCTCTATTATTTTATGACAAACCAGCTAGATCTACTGTCTCTATTATTTTATGACAGACCAGCTAGATCTACTGTCTCTGTTGTATGACATACCAGCTAGATCTACTGTCTCTATTATATTATGACAGACCAGCTAGATCTACTGTCTCTATTATAATTTGACAGACCAGGTAGATCTACTGACTCCATTATATTATGACAGACCAGCTAGATCTACTGTCTCTGTTATATTATGACAGACCAGGCAGATCTACTGTCTCTATTATATTATGACAGACAAGCTAGATCTACTGTCTCTATTATTTTATGACAGACCAGCTAGATCTACTGTCTCTGTTATATTATGACAGACAAGCTAGATCTACTGTCTCTGTTATATTATGACAGACCAGCTAGATCTACTGTTTCTATTATATTATGACAGACCAGCTAGATCTACTGTCTCTATTATATTATGACAGACCAGCTAGATCTACTGTCTCTATTATTTTATGACAGACCAGCTAGATCTACTGTCTGTATGTCTCTATTATATTATGACAGACCAGCTAGATCTACTGTCTGTATGTCTCTATTATTTTATGACAGATCAGCTAGATCTACTGTCTCTATTATTTTATGACAGACCAGCTAGATCTACTGTCTCTATTATTTTATGTGAGACCAGCTAGATCTACTGTCTCTGTTGTATGACATACCAGCTTGGGTTGTGCCGTGGCGGAGATCTTTGTGGGCTATACTCGGCCTTGTCTCCAGGATGGTAAGTTGGTGGTTGAAAGATATCCCTCTAGTGGTGTGGGGGATGTGCTTTGGCAAAGTGGGTGGGGTTATATCCTTCCTGTTTGGCCCTGTCCCGGTGTCCTCGGATGGGGCCACAGTGTCTCCTGACCCCCTCCTGTCTCAGCCTCCAGTATTTATGCTGCAGTAGTTTATGTGTCGGGGCTAGGGTCAGTTTGTTATATCTGGAGTACTTCTCCTGTCCCTATTCGGTGTCCTGTGTGAATCTAAGTGTGCGTTCTCTAATTCTCTCCTTCTCTCTTTCTTTCTCTCTCTCGGAGGACCTGAGCCCTAGGACCATGTCCCAGGACTACCTGACATGAGGACTCCTTGCTGTCCCCAGTCCACCTGGCCATGCTCCTGCTCAGTTTCAACTGACCTGAGCCCTAGGACCGTGCCCCAGGACTACCTGACATGAAGGCTCCTTGCTGTCCCCAGTCCACCTGACTGTGCTGCTGCTCAGTTTCAACTGTTCTGCCTTATTATTATTCGACCATGCTGGTCATTTATGAACATTTGAACATCTTGGTCATGTTCTGTTATAATCTCTACCCGGCACAGCCAGAAGAGGACTGGCCACCCCACATACTGCCCCTGGTTCCTCTCTAGGTTTCTTCTAGGTTTGGCCTTTCTAGGG
>NW_026290509.1:0-70039 GCF_023373465.1 Oncorhynchus keta
ATCTAATATCTCTATTATATTATGACAGATACTGTCATATACATATACTAATATCTCTATTATATTATGACAGACCAGCTAGATCTAATATCTCTATTATATTATGACAGACCAGCTAGATTTACTGTCTCTATTATATTATGACAGACCAGCTAGATCTACTGTCTGACAGACCAATAGATCTACTGTCTCTGGTATAATATGACAGACCAGCTAGATCTACTGTCTCTATTATATTATGACAGACCAGCTAGATCTACTGTCTCTATTATATTATGACAGACCAGCTAGATCTACTGTCTCTATTATATTATGACGGACCAGCTAGATCTACTGTCTCTATTATATTATGACAGACCAGCAAGATCTGTCTCTATGTCTCTATTATATTATGACAGACCAGCTAGATCTAATGTCTCTATTATATTATGACAGACCAGCTAGATATACTGTCTCTATTATATTATGACAGACCAGCTAGATTTACTGTCTCTATTATATTATGACAGACCAGCTAGATCTACTGTCTCTATTATATTATGACAGACCAGCTAGATCTGTCTCTATTATATTATGACAGACCAGCTAGATCTACTGTCTCTATTATATGATGACAGACCAGCTAGATCTGATGTCTCTATTATATTATGACAGACTGAGCTAGATCTACTGTCTCTATTATATTATGACAGACCAGCTAGATCTACTGTCTCTATTATAATATGACAGACCAGCTAGATCTACTGTCTCTATTATATTATGACAGACCAGCTAGATCTACTGTCTCTATTATATTATGACAGACCAGCTAGATCTACTGTCTCTATTATATTATGACAGACCAGCTAGATCTACTGTCTCTATTCTATTATGACAGACCAGCTAGATCTAATATCTCTATTATATTATGACAGACCAGCTAGATCTACTGTCTCTATTATATTATGACAGACCAGCTAGATCTACTGTCTCTATTATATTATGACAGACCAGCTAGATCTACTGTCTCTAATATAATATGACAGACCAGCTAGATCTACTGTCTCTATTATATTATGACAGACCAGCTAGATCTACTGCCTCTTTTCATGATGACAGACCAGCTAGATCTGATATCTCTATTATATTATGACAGACCAGCTAGATCTACTGTCTCTATTATATTATGACACACCAGCTAGATCTACTGTCTCTATTATATTACAACAGACCAGCTAGATCTACTGTCTCTATTATAATACGACAGACCAGCTAGATCTACTATTCTATTATAATATGACACACCAGCTAGATATAATATCTCTATTATATTATGACAGACCAGCTAGATCTACTGTCTCTATTATATTATGACAGACCAGCTAGATCTACTGTCTCTATTATAATTACAACAGACCAGCTAGATCTACTGTTTCTATTATATTATGACAGACCAGCTAGATCTACTGTCTCTATTATATTATGACAGACCAGCAAGATCTACTGTCTTTATTATATTATGACAGACCAGCTAGATATACTGTCTATTTTATATTATGACAGACCAGCTAGATCTACTGTCTCTATTATATTATGACAGACCAGCTAGATCTACTGTCTATTATATTATGACAGACCAGCTAGATCTAATGTCTCTATTATATTATGACAGACCAGCTTGATCTAATGTCTCTATTATATTATGACAGACAGGCTAGATCTAATGTCTCTATTATATTAAGACAGACCAGCTAGATCTACTGTCTCTATTATATATGACAGACCAGCTAGATCCAGTTTCTATTATATTATGACAGACCAGCTAGATCTACTGTCTCTATTATATTATGACAGACCAGCTAGATCTACTGTGTCTCATTATATTATGACAGACCAGCTAGATCTACTGTCTCTTTTACATGATGACAGACCAGCTAGATCTAATATCTCTATTATATTATGACAGACCAGCTAGATCTACTGTCTCTATTATAATATGACAGACCAGCTAGATCTACTGTCTCTATTATATTATGACAGACCAGCTAGATCTACTGTCTCTATTATATTATGACAGACCAGCTAGATCTACTGTCTCTATTATATTATGACAGACCAGCTAGATCTACTGTCTCTATTATATTATGACAGACCAGCTAGATCTATCTGACAGACCTGATCTACTGTCTCTATTATAATATGACAGACCAGCTAGATCTACTGTCTCTATTATATTATGACAGACCAGCTAGATCTACTGTCTCTTTATATTATGACAGACCAGCTAGATCTAATGTCTCTATTATATTATGACAGACCAGCTAGATCTACTGTCTCTATTATAATATGACACACCAGCTAGATCTAATATCTCTATTATATTATGACAGACCAGCTAGATCTACTGTCTCTATTATATTATGACAGACCAGCTAGATCTACTGTCTCTATTATATTATGACAGACCAGCTAGATCTACTGTCTCTATTATATTACAACAGACCAGCTAGACTGTCTCAGACCAGCTAGATCTACTGTTTCTATTATATTATGACAGACCAGCTAGATCTAATGTCTCTATTATATTATGACAGACCAGCTAGATCTACTGTCTCTATTATATTATGACAGACCAGCTAGATCTACTGTCTCTATTATATTATGACAGACCAGCTAGATCTACTGTCTCTATTATATTATGACAGACCAGCTAGATCTACTGTCTCTATTATATTATGACAGACCAGCTAGATCTACTGTCTTTTTATATTATGACAGACCAGCTAGATCTACTGTCTCTATTATATTATGACAGACCAGCTAGATCTACTGTCTCTATTATATTATGACAGACCAGCTAGATCTAATGTCTCTATTATATTATGACAGACCAGATCTATGTCTCTATTATATTATGACAGACAGGCTAGGACTAATGTCTCTATTATATTATGACAGACCAGCTAGATCTACTGTCTCTATTATATTATGACAGACCAGCTAGATCTACTGTCTCTATTATATTATGACAGACCAGCTAGATCTACTGCCTCTTTTACATGATGACAGACCAGCTAGATCTAATATCTCTATTATATTATGACAGACCAGCTAGATCTACTGTCTCTATTATATTATGACAGACCAGCTAGATCTACTGTCTCTATTATATTATGACAGACCAGCTAGATCTACTGTTTCTATTATTATGACAGACCAGCTAGATCTAATATCTCTATTATATTATGACAGACCAGCTAGATCTACTGTCTCTATTATATTATGACAGACCAGCTAGATCTACTGTCTCTATTATATTATGACAGAGACCATGACAGACCAGCTAGATCTACTGTCTCTATTATATTATGACAGACCAGCTAGATCTACTGTCTCTATTATATTATGACAGACCAGCTAGATCTACTGTCTCTATTATATTATGACAGACCAGCTAGATCTACTGTCTCTATTATATTATGACAGACCAGCTAGATCTACTGTCTCTATTATATTATGACAGACCAGCTAGATCTACTGTCTCTATTATAATATGACAGACCAGCTAGATCTAATATCTCTATTATATTATGACAGACCAGCTAGATCTACTGTCTCTATTATATTATGACAGACCAGCTAGATCTACTGTCTCTATTATATTATGACAGACCAGCTAGATCTACTGTCTCTATTATATTATGACAGACCAGCTAGATCTACTGTCTCTATTATATTATGACAGACCAGCTAGATCTACTGTCTCTATTATAATATGACAGACCAGCTAGATCTACTGTCTCTATTATATTATGACAGACCAGCTAGATCTACTGTCTCTTTTTCATGATGACAGACCAGCTAGATCTCCTGTCTCTATTATATTATGACAGACCAGCTAGATCTACTGTTTCTATTATATTATGACACACCAGCTAGATCTAATATCTCTATTATATTATGACAGACCAGCTAGATCTACTGTCTCTATTATATTATGACAGACCAGCTAGATCTACTGTCTCTAGTATATTATGACAGACCAGCTAGATCTACTGTCTCTATTATATTATGACAGACCAGCTAGATCTACTGTCTCTATTATATTATGACAGACCAGCTAGATCTACTGTCTCTATTATATTATGACAGACCAGCTAGATCTACTGTCTCTATTATATTATGACAGACCAGCTCGATCTACTGTCTCTATTATATTATGACAGACCAGCTAGATCTACTGTCTATTATATTATGACAGACCAGCTAGATCTAATGTCTCTATTATATTATGACAGACCAGCTTAGATCTAATGTCTCTATTATATTATGACAGACCAGCTAGATCTAATGTCTCTATTATATTATGACAGACCAGCTAGATCTACTGTCTCTATTATAATATGACAGACCAGCTAGATCTACTGTCTCTATTATATTATGACAGACCAGCTAGATCTACTGTTTCTATTATATTATGACAGACCAGCTAGATCTACTATCTCTATTATATTATGACAGACCAGCTAGATCTACTGTCTCTATTATATTATGACAGACCAGCTAGATCTACTGTCTCTATTATATTATGACAGACCAGCTAGATCTACTGTCTATTATATTATGACAGACCAGCTAGATCTAATGTCTCTATTATATTATGACAGACCAGCTAGATCTAATGTCTCTATTATATTATGACAGACCAGCTAGATCTACTGTCTCTATTATATTATGACAGACCAGCTAGATCTACTGTCTCTATTATAATATGACAGACCAGCTAGATCTAGAGTTTCTCTATTATATTATGACAGACCAGCTCGATCTACTGTCTCTAGTTAATATGACAGACCAGCTAGATCTACTGTCTCTATTATATTATGACAGACCGGCTAGATCTACTGCCTCTTTTATGATGACAGACCAGATCTAATATCTCTATTATATTATGACAGACCAGCTAGATCTACTGTCTCTATTATATTATGACAGACCAGCTAGATCTACTGTCTCTATTATATTATGACAGACCAGCTAGATCTAATGTCTCTATTATATTATGACAGACCAGCTAGATCTACTGTCTCTATTATATTATGACAGACCAGCTAGATCTACTGTCTCTATTATATTATGACAGACCAGCTAGATCTACTGTCTCTATTATATTATGACAGACCAGCTAGATCTACTGTCTCTATTATAATATGACAGACCAGCTAGATCTACTGTCTCTATTATATTATGACAGACCAGCTAGATCTACTGCCTCTTTTCATGATGACAGACCAGCTAGATCTAATATCTCTATTATATTATGACAGACCAGCTAGATCTACTGTTTCTATTATAATATGACAGACCAGCTAGATCTAATATCTCTATTATATTATGACAGACCAGCTAGATCTACTGTCTCTATTATATTATGACAGACCAGCTAGATCTACTGTCTCTATTATATTATGACAGACCAGCTAGATCTACTGTCTCTATTATATTATGACAGACCAGCTAGATCTACTGTCTCTATTATATTATGACAGACCAGCTAGATCTACTGTTTCTATTATAATATGACAGACCAGCTAGATCTAATATCTCTATTATATTATGACAGACCAGCTAGATCTACTGTCTCTATTATATTATGACAGACCAGCTAGATCTACTGTCTCTATTATAATTATGACAGACCAGCTAGATCTACTGTTTCTATTATATTATGACAGACCAGCTAGATCTACTGTCTTTATTATATTATGACAGACCAGCTAGATCTACTGTCTCTTTTATATTATGACAGACCAGCTAGATCTACTGTCTCTATTATATTATGACAGACCAGCTAGATCTACTGTCTCTATTATATTATGACAGACCAGCTAGATCTAATGTCTCTATTATATTATGACAGACCAGCTAGATCTACTGTCTCTATTATATTATGACAGACCAGGCTAGATCTAATGTCTCTATTATATTATGACAGACCAGCTAGATCTACTGTCTCTATTATATTATGACAGACCAGCTAGATCTACTGTCTTATATGACAGACCGGCTAGATCTACTGCCTCTTTTATGACAGACCAGCTAGATCTACTGTCTCTATTATATTATGACAGACCAGCTAGATCTACTGTCTCTATTATATTATGACAGACCAGCTAGATCTACTGTCTCTATTATATTATGACAGACCAGCTAGATCTACTGTTTCTATTATAATATGACACACCAGCTAGATCTAATATCTCTATTATATTATGACAGACCAGCTAGATCTACTGTCTCTATTATATTATGACAGACCAGCTAGATCTACTGTCTCTATTATATTATGACAGACCAGCTTGATCTACTGCCTCTTTTACATGATGACAGACCAGCTAGATCTCCTGTCTCTATTATATTACAACAGACCAGCTAGATCTACTGTTTCTATTATATTATGACAGACCAGCTAGATCTACTGTCTCTATTATATTATGACAGACCAGCTAGATCTACTGTCTCTATTATATTATGACAGACCAGCTAGATCTACTGTCTCTATTATATATGACAGACCAGCTAGATCTACTGTCTCTATTATAATATGACAGACCAGCTAGATCTACTGTCTCTATTATATTATGACAGACCGGCTAGATCTACTGTCTCTATTATATTATGACAGACCAGCTAGATCTAATATCTCTATTATATTATGACAGACCAGCTAGATTTACTGTCTCTATTATATTATGACAGACCAGCTAGATCTACTGTCTCTATTATATTATGACAGACCAGCTAGATCTACTGTCTCTAGTATAATATGACAGACCAGCTAGATCTACTGTCTCTATTATATTATGACAGACCAGCTAGATCTACTGCCTCTTTTTCATGATGACAGACCAGCTAGATCTACTGTCTCTATTATAATGACAGACCAGCTAGATCTACTGTTTCTATTATATTATGACAGACCAGCTAGATCTAATATCTCTATTATATTATGACAGACCAGCTAGATCTACTGTCTCTATTATATTATGACAGACCAGCTAGATCTACTGTCTCTATTATATTATGACAGACCAGCTAGATCTACTGTCTCTATTATATTATGACAGACCAGCTAGATCTACTGTCTCTATTATATTATGACAGACCAGCTAGATCTACTGTCTCTATTATATTATGACAGACCAGCTAGATCTACTGTCTCTATTTTATATTATGACAGACCAGCTAGATCTACTGTCTCTATTATATTATGACAGACCAGCTAGATCTACTGTCTATTATATTATGACAGACCAGCTAGATCTAATGTCTCTATTATATTATGACAGACCAGCTAGATCTACTGTCTCTATTATATTATGACAGACAGCTAGACTAATGTCTCTATTATATTATGACAGACCAGCTAGATCTACTGTCTCTATTATAATATGACAGACCAGCTAGATCTAATATCTCTATTATATTATGACAGACCAGCTAGATCTACTGTCTCTATTATATTATGTCAGACCAGCTAGATCTAATGTCTCTATTATATTATGACAGACCAGCTAGATCTACTGTCTCTATTATATTATGACAGACCAGCTAGATCTACTGTCTCTATTATATTATGACAGACCAGCTAGATCTACTGTCTCTATTATATTATGACAGACCAGCTAGATCTACTGTCTCTATTATATTATGACAGACCAGCTAGATCTACTGTCTCTATTATATTATGACAGACCAGCTAGATCTAATGTCTCTATTATATTATGACAGACCAGCTAGATCTACTGTCTCTATTATATTATGACAGACCAGCTAGATCTAATGTCTCTATTATATTATGACAGACCAGCTAGATCTACTGTCTCTATTATATTATGACAGACCAGGCTAGACTAATGTCTCTATTATATTATGACAGACCAGCTAGATCTACTGTCTCTATTATAATATGACAGACCAGCTAGATCTACAGTTTCTATTATATTATGACAGACCAGCTAGATCTACTGTCTCTATTATATTATGACAGACCAGCTAGATCTACTGTCTCTATTATATTATGACAGACCAGCTAGATCTACTGTCTCTTTTACATGATGACAGACCAGCTAGATCTATATCTCTATTATATTATGACAGACCAGCTAGATCTACTGTCTCTATTATATTATGACAGACCAGCTAGATCTACTGTCTCTATTATATTATGACAGACCAGCTAGATCTACTGTTTCTATTATAATATGACAGACCAGCTAGATCTAATATCTCTATTATATTATGACAGACCAGCTAGATCTACTGTCTCTATTATATTATGACAGACCAGCTAGATCTACTGTCTCTATTATATTATGACAGACCAGCTAGATCTACTGCCTCTTTTATATGATGACAGACCAGCTAGATCTCCTGTCTCTATTATATTATGACAGACCAGCTAGATCTACTGTTTCTATTATATTATGACACACCAGCTAGATCTACTGTCTCTATTATATTATGACAGACCAGCTAGATCTACTGTCTCTATTATAATTATGACAGACCAGCTAGATCTACTGTCTCTATTATATTATGACAGACCAGCTAGATCTACTGTCTCTATTATATTATGACAGACCAGCTAGATCTACTGTCTCTATTATATTATGACAGACCAGCTAGATCTACTGTTTCTATTATATTATGACAGACCAGCTAGATCTAATATCTCTATTATATTATGACAGACCAGCTAGATCTACTGTCTCTATTATATTATGACAGACCGGCTAGATCTACTGTCTGTATTATATGACAGACCAGCTAGATCTACTGTCTCTAGTATAATATGACAGACCAGCTAGATCTACTGTCTCTATTATATTATGACAGACCGGCTAGATCTACTGCCTCTTTTTCATGATGACAGACCAGCTAGATCTACTGTCTCTATTATATTATGACAGACCAGCTAGATCTACTGTCTCTATTATATTATGACAGACCAGCTAGATCTACTGTCTCTATTATATTATGACAGACCAGCTAGATCTACTGTCTCTATTATATTATGACAGACCAGCTAGATCTACTGTCTCTATTATATTATGACAGACCAGCTAGATCTACTGTCTCTATTATATTATGACAGACCAGCGAGATCTACTGTCTCAATTATATTATGACAGACCAGCAAGATCTACAGTCTTTATTATATTATGACAGACCAGCGAGATCTACTGTCTCAATTATATTATGACAGACCAGCTAGATCTACTGTCTCAATTATTTTATGACAGACCAGCTAGATATACTGTCTCTATTGTATTATGACAGAGCAGCTAGATCTACTGTCTCTATTATATTATGACAGACCAGCTAGATCTAATGTCTCTATTATATTATGACAGACCAGGCTAGATCTAATGTCTCTATTATATTATGACAGACCAGCTAGATCTACTGTCTCTATTATAATATGACAGACCAGCGAGATCTAATATCTCTATTATATTATGACAGACCAGCTAGATCTACTGTTTCTATTATATTATGACAGACCAGCTAGATCTAATATCTCTATTATATTATGACAGACCAGCTAGATCTACTGTCTCTATTATATTATGACAGACCAGCTAGATCTACTGTCTCTATTATATTATGACAGACCAGCTAGATCTACTGTCTCTATTATATTATGACAGACCAGCTAGATCTACTGTCTCTAGTATAATATGACAGACCAGCTAGATCTACTGTCTATTTTATATTATGACAGACCAGCTAGATCTAATGTCTCTATTATATTATGACAGACCAGCTAGATCTAATGTCTCTATTATATTATGACAGACCAGCTGAGATGTCTCTATTATATTATGACAGACCAGCTAGATCTAATGTCTCTATTATATTATGACAGACCAGCTAGATCTAATGTCTCTATTATATTATGACAGACCAGCTAGACTAATGTCTCTATTATATTAAGACAGACCAGCTAGATCTACTGTCTCTATTATAATATGACAGACCAGCTAGATCTACAGTTTCCATTATATTATGACAGACCAGCTAGATCTACTGTCTCTATTATATTATGACAGACCAGCTAGATCTACTGTCTCTATTATATTATGACAGACCAGCTAGATCTACTGCCTCTTTTACATGATGACAGACCAGCTAGATCTAATATCTCTATTATATTATGACAGACCAGCTAGATCTACTGTCTCTATTATATTATGACAGACCAGCTAGATCTACTGTCTCTATTATATTATGACAGACCAGCTAGATCTACTGTTTCTATTATAATATGACACACCAGCTAGATCTAATATCTCTATTATATTATGACAGACCAGCTAGATCTACTGTCTCTATTATATTATGACAGACCAGCTAGATCTACTGTCTCTATTATATTATGACAGACCGGCTTGATCTACTGCCTCTTTTACATGATGACAGACCAGCTAGATCTCCTGTCTCTATTATAATTACAACAGACCAGCTAGATCTACTGTTTCTATTATATTATGACACACCAGCTAGATCTACTGTCTCTATATTATGACAGACCAGCTAGATCTACTGTCTCTATTATATTATGACAGACCAGCTAGATCTAATGTCTCTATTATATTATGACAGACCAGCTAGATCTACTGTCTCTAGTATAATATGACAGACCAGCTAGATCTACTGTCTCTATTATATTATGACAGACCGGCTAGATCTACTGCCTCTTTTTCATGATGACATACCAGCTAGATCTGATATCTCTATTATATTATGACAGATACTGTCATATACATATACTAATATCTCTATTATATTATGACAGACCAGCTAGATCTACTGTCTCTAGTATAATATGACAGACCAGCTAGATCTACTGTCTCTATTATATTATGACAGACCGGCTAGATCTACTGCCTCTTTTTCATGATGACAGACCAGCTAGATCTGATATCTCTATTATATTATGACAGACCAGCTAGATCTACTGTTTCTATTATAATATGACACACCAGCTAGATCTACTGTCTCTATTATATTATGACAGACCAGCTAGATCTACTGTCTCTATTATATTCTGACAGACCAGCTAGATCTACTGTTTCTATTATAATATGACAGACCAGCTAGATCTACTGTCTCTATTATATTATGACAGACCAGCTAGATCTACTGTCTCTATTATATTATGACAGACCGGCATGATCTACTGCCTCTTTTACATGATGACAAACCAGCTAGATCTCCTGTCTCTATTATAATCACAACAGACCAGCTAGATCTACTGTTTCTATTATATTATGACACACCAGCTAGATCGAATATCTCTATTATATTATGACAGACCAGCTAGATCTACTGTCTGTATTATATGACAGACCAGCTAGATCTACTGTTTCTATTATATTATGACAGACCAGCTAGATCTACTGTCTCTATTATATTATGACAGACCAGCTAGATCTAATATCTCTATTATATTATGACAGACCAGCTAGATCTACTGTCTCTATTATATTATGACAGACCAGCTAGATCTACTGTCTCTATTATATTATGACAGACCTGCTAGATCTACTGTCTCTAATATAATATGACAGACCAGCTAGATCTACTGTTTCTATTATATTATGACAGACCAGCTAGATCTACTGCCTCTTTTCATTGATGACAGACCAGCTAGATCTGATATCTCTATTATATTATGACAGACCAGCTAGATCTACTGTTTCTATTATAATATGACACACCAGCTAGATCTAATATCTCTATTATATTATGACAGACCAGCTAGATCTACTGTCTCTATTATAATACGACAGAGCAGCTAGATCTACTGTTTCTATTATAATATGACACACCAGCTAGATATAATATCTCTATTATATTATGACAGACCAGCTAGATCTACTGTCTCTATTATATTATGACAGACCAGCTAGATCTACTGTCTCTATTATAATTACAACAGACCAGCTAGATCTACTGTTTCTATTATATTATGACAGACCAGCTAGATCTACTGTCTCTATTATATTATGACAGACCAGCAAGATCTACTGTCTTTATTATATTATGACAGACCAGCTAGATCTACTGTCTATTTTATATTATGACAGACCAGCTAGATCTACTGTCTCTATTATATTATGACAGACCAGCTAGATCTACTGTTTCTATTATATTATGACAGACCAGCTAGATCTACTGTCTCTATTATATTATGACAGACCAGCTAGATCTACTGTCTCTATTATATTATGACAGACCAGCTAGATCTACTGTCTCTATTATATATGACAGACCAGCTAGATCTACTGTCTCTATTATAATATGACAGACCAGCTAGATCTACTGTCTCTATTATATTATGACAGACCAGCATGATCTACTGTCTCTATTATATTATGACAGACCAGCTAGATCTCCTGTCTCTATTATAATCACAACAGACCAGCTAGATCTACTGTTTCTATTATATTATGACAGACCAGCTAGATCTATATCTCTATTATATTATGACAGACCAGCTAGATCTACTGTCTCTAGTATAATATGACAGACCAGCTAGATCTACTGTCTCTATTATATTATGACAGACCGGCTAGATCTACTGTCTCTATTATATTATGACAGACCAGCTAGATCTGATATCTCTATTATATTATGACAGACCAGCTAGATCTACTGTCTCTATTATATTATGACAGACCAGCTAGATCTACTGTCTCTATTATATTATGACAGACCAGCTAGATCTAATATCTCTATTATATTATGACAGACCAGCTAGATCTACTGTCTCTATTATATTATGACAGACCAGCTAGATCTACTGTCTCTATTATATTATGACAGACCAGCTAGATCTAATATCTCTATTATATTATGACAGACCAGCTAGATCTACTGTCTCTATTATATTATGACAGACCAGCTAGATCTACTGTCTCTATTATATTATGACAGACCAGCTAGATCTACTGTCTCTATTATAATATGACAGACCAGCTAGATCTACTGTCTCTATTATATTATGACAGACCAGCTAGATCACTGTCTTTTTATGATGACAGACCAGCTAGATCTGATATCTCTATTATATTATGACAGACCAGCTAGATCTACTGTCTCTATTATATTATGACAGACCAGCTAGATCTACTGTCTCTATTATAATTATGACAGACCAGCTAGATCTACTGTCTCTATTATAATACGACAGAGCAGCTAGATCTACTGTTTCTATTATAATATGACACACCAGCTAGATCTAATATCTCTATTATATTATGACAGACCAGCTAGATCTACTGTCTCTATTATATTATGACAGACCAGCTAGATCTACTGTCTCTATTATAATTACAACAGACCAGCTAGATCTACTGTTTCTATTATATTATGACAGACCAGCTAGATCTACTGTCTCTATTATATTATGACAGACCAGCTAGATCTACTGTCTCTATTATATTATGACAGACCAGCTAGATCTACTGTCTCTATTATATTATGACAGACCAGCTAGATCTACTGTCTCTAGTATAATATGACAGACCAGCTAGATCTACTGTCTATTATATTATGACAGACCAGCTAGATCTAATGTCTCTATTATATTATGACAGACCAGCTTGATCTAATGTCTCTATTATATTATGACAGACAGGCTAGACTAATGTCTCTATTATATTAAGACAGACCAGCTAGATCTACTGTCTCTATTATAATATGACAGACCAGCTAGATCTACAGTTTCCATTATATTATGACAGACCAGCTAGATCTACTGTCTCTATTATATTATGACAGACCAGCTAGATCTACTGTCTCTATTATATTATGACAGACCAGCTAGATCTACTGTCTCTTATTATATTATGACAGACCAGCTAAATCTAATATCTCTATTATATTATGACAGACCAGCTAGATCTACTGTCTCTATTATATTATGACAGACCAGCTAGATCTACTGTCTCTATTATATTATGACAGACCAGCTAGATCTACTGTCTCTATTATATTATGACAGACCAGCTAGATCTAATGTCTCTATTATATTATGACAGACCAGCTAGATCTAATGTCTCTATTATATTATGACAGACCAGCTAGATCTAATGTCTCTATTATATTAAGACAGACCAGCTAGATCTACTGTCTCTATTATAATATGACAGACCAGCTAGATCTACTGTCTCTATTATATTATGACAGACCAGCTAGATCTACTGTCTCTATTATATTATGACAGACCAGCTAGATCTACTGTCTCTATTAAAATATGACAGACCAGCTAGATCTACTGCCTCTTTTACATGATGACAGACCAGCTAGATCTAATATCTCTATTATATTATGACAGACCAGCTAGATCTACTGTCTCTATTATATTATGACAGACCAGCTAGATCTACTGTCTCTATTATATTATGACAGACCAGCTAGATCTACTGTCTCTATTATAATATGACAGACCAGCTAGATCTAATGTCTCTATTATATTATGACAGACCAGCTAGATCTACTGTCTCTATTATATTATGACAGACCAGCTAGATCTACTGTCTCTATTATATTATGACAGACCAGCTAGATCTACTGCCTCTTTATATGATGACAGACCAGCTAGATCTACTGTCTCTATTATATTATGACAGACCAGCTAGATCTACTGTTTCTATTATATTATGACAGACCAGCTAGATCTACTGTCTCTATTATATTATGACAGACCAGCTAGATCTACTGTCTCTATTATATTATGACAGACCAGCTAGATCTAATGTCTCTATTATATTATGACAGACCAGCTAGATCTACTGTCTCTATTATAATTATGACAGACCAGCTAGATCTACTGTCTCTATTATATTATGACAGACAGACCTTTTTCATGATGACATACCAGCTACTGATATCTCTATTATATTATGACAGACTGTCTCATATGACAGATCTAATATCTCTATTATATTATGACAGACCAGCTAGATCTACTGTCTCTATTATATTATGACAGACCAGCTAGATCTACTGTCTCTATTATATTATGACAGACCAGCTAGATCTACTGTCTCTATTATATTATGACAGACCAGCTAGATCTACTGTCTCTATTATATTATGACAGACCAGCTAGATCTACTGTTTCTATTATATTATGACAGACCAGCTAGATCTACTGTCTCTATTATATTATGACAGACCAGCTAGATCTACTGTCTCTATTATATTCTGACAGACCAGCTAGATCTACTGTTTCTATTATATTATGACAGACCAGCTAGATCTACTGTCTCTATTATATTATGACAGACCAGCTAGATCTACTGTCTCTATTATATTATGACAGACCGGCAAGATCTACTGCCTCTTTTCATGATGACAGACCAGCTAGATCTACTGTCTCTATTATATTATGACAGACCAGCTAGATCTACTGTCTCTATTATATTATGACAGACCAGCTAGATCTACTGTCTCTATTATATTATGACAGACCAGCTAGATCTACTGTCTCTATTATATTATGACAGACCAGCTAGATCTACTGTCTCTATTATATTATGACAGACCAGCTAGATCTAATGTCTCTATTATATTATGACAGACCAGCTAGATCTACTGTCTCTATTATATATGACAGACCAGCTAGATCTACTGTCTCTATTATATTATGACAGACCAGCTAGATCTACTGTCTCTATTATAATATGACAGACCAGCTAGATCTACTGTCTCTATTATATTATGACAGACCAGCTAGATCTACTGCCTCTTTTATGATGACAGACCAGCTAGCTGATATCTCTATTATATTATGACAGACCAGCTAGATCTACTGTCTCTATTATATTATGACAGACCAGCTAGATCTACTGTCTCTATTATATTATGACAGACCAGCTAGATCTACTGTCTCTATTATAATACGACAGAGCAGCTAGATCTACTGTTTCTATTATAATATGACACACCAGCTAGATATAATATCTCTATTATATTATGACAGACCAGCTAGATCTACTGTCTCTATTATATTATGACAGACCAGCTAGAGCTACTGTCTCTATTATAATTACAACAGACCAGCTAGATCTACTGTTTCTATTATATTATGACAGACCAGCTAGATCTACTGTCTATTATATTATGACAGACCAGCTAGATCTACTGTCTCTATTATATTATGACAGACCAGCTAGATCTACTGTCTATTATATTATGACAGACCAGCTAGATCTACTGTCTCTATTATATTATGACAGACCAGCTAGATCTACTGTCTCTATTATATTATGACAGACCAGCTAGATCTACTGTCTCTTTTATATTATGACAGACCAGCTAGATCTACTGTCTCTATTATATTCTGACAGACCAGCTAGATCTACTGTTTCTATTATAATATGACAGACCAGCTAGATCTACTGTCTCTATTATATTATGACAGACCAGCTAGATCTACTGTCTCTATTATATTATGACAGACCATGATCTACTGATGATGACAAACCAGCTAGATCTCCTTCTCTATTATAATGACAATAGACCAGCTAGATCTACTGTTTCTATTATATTATGACACACCAGCTAGATCGAATATCTCTATTATATTATGACAGACCAGCTAGATCTACTGTCTGTATTATATGACAGACCAGCTAGATCTACTGTCTCTAGTATAATATGACAGACCAGCTAGATCTACTGTCTCTATTATATTATGACAGACCGGCTAGATCTACTGTCTCTATTATATTATGACAGACCAGCTAGATCTACTGTCTCTATTATATTATGACAGACCAGCTAGATCTACTGTCTCTATTATATTATGACAGACCAGCTAGATCTACTGTCTCTATTATATTATGACAGACCAGCTAGATCTAATATCTCTATTATATTATGACAGACCAGCTAGATCTACTGTCTCTATTATATTATGACAGACCAGCTAGATCTACTGTCTCTATTATATTATGACAGACCAGCTAGATCTAATATCTCTATTATATTATGACAGACCAGCTAGATCTACTGTCTCTATTATATTATGACAGACCAGCTAGATCTACTGTCTCTATTATATTATGACAGACCAGCTAGATCTACTGTCTCTAATATAATATGACAGACCAGCTAGATCTACTGTCTCTATTATATTATGACAGACCGGCTAGATCTACTGCCTCTTTTTCATGATGACAGACCAGCTAGATCTGATATCTCTATTATATTATGACAGACCAGCTAGATCTACTGTCTCTATTATATTATGACACACCAGCTAGATCTACTGTCTCTATTATAATTACAACAGACCAGCTAGATCTACTGTCTCTATTATAATACGACAGAGCAGCTAGATCTACTGTTGCTATTATAATATGACACACCAGCTAGATATAATATCTCTATTATATTATGACAGACCAGCTAGATCTACTGTCTCTATTATATTATGACAGACCAGCTAGATCTACTGTCTCTATTATAATTACAACAGACCAGCTAGATCTACTGTTTCTATTATATTATGACAGACCAGCTAGATCTACTGTCTCTATTATATTATGACAGACCAGCAAGATCTACTGTCTTTATTATATTATGACAGACCAGCTAGATATACTGTCTATTTTATATTATGACAGACCAGCTAGATCTACTGTCTCTATTATATTATGACAGACCAGCTAGATCTACTGTCTATTATATTATGACAGACCAGCTAGATCTAATGTCTCTATTATATTATGACAGACCAGCTAGATCTAATGTCTCTATTATATTATGACAGACCGGCTAGATCTAATGTCTCTATTATATTATGACAGACCAACTAGATCTACTGTCTCTATTATATTATGACAGACCAGCTAGATCTACAGTTTCCATTATATTATGACAGACCAGCTCGATCTACTGTCTCTATTATATTATGACAGACCAGCTAGATCTACTGTGTCTGTTATATTATGACAGACCGGCTAGATCTACTGCCTCTTTTACATGATGACAGACCAGCTAAATCTAATATCTCTATTATATTATGACAGACCAGCTAGATCTACTGTCTCTATTATATTATGACAGACCAGCTAGATCTACTGTCTCTATTATAATATGACAGACCAGCTAGATCTAATATCTCTATTATATTATGACAGACCAGCTAGATCTACTGTCTCTATTATATTATGACAGACCAGCTAGATCTACTGTCTCTATTATATTATGACAGACCAGCTAGATCTACTGTCTCTATTATAATATGACAGACCAGCTAGATCTACTGTCTCTATTATATTATGACAGACCAGCTAGATCTACTGCCTCTTTTACATGATGACAGACCAGCTAGATCTAATATCTCTATTATATTATGACAGACCAGCTAGATCTACTGTTTCTATTATAATATGACACACCAGCTAGATCTAATGTCTCTATTATATTATGACAGACCAGCTAGATCTACTGTCTCTATTATATTATGACAGACCAGCTAGATCTACTGTCTCTATTATATTATGACAGACCAGCTAGATCTACTGTCTCTATTATATTATGACAGACCAGCTAGATCTACTGTCTCTATTATAATCACGACAGACCAGCTAGATCTACTGTTTCTATTATATTATGACACACCAGCTAGATCGAATATCTCTTTTATATTATGACAGACCAGCTAGATCTACTGTCTGTATTATATGACAGACCAGCTAGATCTACTGTCTCTAGTATAATATGACAGACCAGCTAGATCTACTGTCTCTATTATATTATGACAGACCGGCTAGATCTACTGTCTCTATTATATTATGACAGACCAGCTAGATCTGATATCTCTATTATATTATGACAGACCAGCTAGATCTACTGTTTCTATTATATTATGACAGACCAACTAGATCTACTGTCTCTATTATATTATGACAGACCAGCTAGATCTAATATCTCTATTATATTATGACAGACCAGCTAGATCTACTGTTTCTATTATATTATGACAGACCAGCTAGATCTACTGTCTCTATTATATTATGACAGACCAGCTAGATCTAATATCTCTATTATATTATGACAGACCAGCTAGATCTACTGTCTCTATTATATTATGACAGACCAGCTAGATCTACTGTCTCTATTATATTATGACAGACCAGCTAGATCTACTGTCTCTATTATATTACAACAGACCAGCTAGATCTACTGTCTCTATTATAATACGACAGACCAGCTAGATCTACTGTTTCTATTATAATATGACACACCAGCTAGATCTAATATCTCTATTATATTATGACAGACCAGCTAGATCTACTGTCTCTATTATATTATGACAGACCAGCTAGATCTACTGTCTCTATTATATTATGACAGACCAGCTAGATCTACTGTCTCTATTATATTATGACAGACCAGCTAGATCTACTGTTTCTATTATAATATGACACACCAGCTAGATCTAATATCTCTATTATATTATGACAGACCAGCTAGATCTACTGTTTCTATTATAATATGACACACCAGCTAGATCTAATATCTCTATTATATTATGACAGACCAGCTAGATCTACTGTCTCTATTATATTATGACAGACCAGCTAGATCTACTGTCTCTATTATATTATGACAGACCAGCTAGATCTACTGTCTCTATTATAATGTGACAGACCAGCTAGATCTACTGTCTCTATTATATTATGACAGACCAGCTAGATCTACTGTCTCTATTATAATATGACAGACCAGCTAGATCTACTGTCTCTATTATATTATGACAGACCAGCTAGATCTACTGTCTCTATTATAATATGACAGACCAGCTAGATCTAATATCTCTATTATATTATGACAGACCAGCTAGATCTACTGTCTCTATTATATTATGACAGACCAGCTAGATCTACTATCTCTATTATATTATGACAGACCAGCTAGATCTACTGTCTCTATTATAATATGACAGACCAGCTAGATCTACTGTCTCTATTATATTATGACAGACCAGCTTGATCTACTGCCTCTTTACATGATGACAGACCAGCTAGATCTACTATCTCTATTATATTATGACAGACCAGCTAGATCTACTGTTTCTATTATAATATGACACACCAGCTAGATCTAACTATCTCTATTATATTATGACAGACCAGCTAGATCTACTGTCTCTATTATATTATGACAGACCAGCTAGATCTACTGTCTCTATTATATTATGACAGACCAGCTAGATCTACTGTCTCTATTATAATTACAACAGACCAGCTAGATCTACTGTCTCTATTATATTAGACAGACCAGCTAGATCTACTGTTTCTATTATATTATGACACACCAGCTAGATCTAATATCTCTTTATATTATGACAGACCAGCTAGATCTACTGTCTGTATTATATGACAGACCAGCTAGATCTACTGTCTCTAGTATAATATGACAGACCAGCTAGATCTACTGTCTCTATTATATTATGACAGACCGGCTAGATCTACTGTCTCTATTATATTATGACAGACCAGCTAGATCTGATATCTCTATTATATTATGACAGACCAGCTAGATCTACTGTTTCTATTATATTATGACAGACCAACTAGATCTACTGTCTCTATTATATTATGACAGACCAGCTAGATCTAATATCTCTATTATATTATGACAGACCAGCTAGATCTACTGTTTCTATTATATTATGACAGACCAGCTAGATCTACTGTCTCTATTATATTATGACAGACCAGCTAGATCTAATATCTCTATTATATTATGACAGACCAGCTAGATCTACTGTCTCTATTATATTATGACAGACCAGCTAGATCTACTGTCTCTATTATATTATGACAGACCAGCTAGATCTACTGTCTCTATTATATTATGACAGACCAGCTAGATCTACTGTCTCTATGACAGACCAGCTAGATCTCTGTTTCTATTATAATATGACAGACCAGCTAGATCTAATATCTCTATTATATTATGACAGACCAGCTAGATCTACTGTCTCTATTATATTATGACAGACCAGCTAGATCTACTGTCTCTATTATATTACAACAGACCAGCTAGATCTACTGTCTCTATTATATTATGACAGACAGCTAGATCTACTGTTTCTATTATAATATGACAGACCAGCTAGATCTATATCTCTATTATATTATGACAGACCAGCTAGATCTACTGTTTCTATTATATTATGACACACCAGCTAGATCTAATATCTCTATTATATTATGACAGACCAGCTAGATCTACTGTCTCTATTATATTATGACAGACCAGCTAGATCTACTGTCTCTATTATATTATGACAGACCAGCTAGATCTACTGTCTCTAGTATAATGTGACAGACCAGCTAGATCTACTGTCTCTATTATATTATGACAGACCGGCTAGATCTACTGCCTCTTTTTCATGATGACAGACCAGCTAGATCTCCTGTCTCTATTATAATTACAACAGACCAGCTAGATCTACTGTTTCTATTATATTATGACAGACCAGCTAGATCTACTGTCTCTATTATATTATGACAGACCAGCAAGATCTACTGTCTTTATTATATTATGACAGACCAGCTAGATATACTGTCTATTTTATATTATGACAGACCAGCTAGATCTACTGTCTCTATTATATTATGACAGACCAGCAAGATCTACTGTCTTTATTATATTATGACAGACCAGCTAGATATACTGTCTATTTTATATTATGACAGACCAGCTAGATCTACTGTCTCTATTATATTCTGACAGACCAGCTAGATCTACTGTTTCTATTATAATATGACAGACCAGCTAGATCTACTGTCTCTATTATATTATGACAGACCAGCTAGATCTACTGTCTCTATTATATTATGACAGACCGGCATGATCTACTGCCTCTTTTACATGATGACAAACCAGCTAGATCTCCTGTCTCTATTATAATAACAACAGACCAGCTAGATCTACTGTTTCTATTATATTATGACACACCAGCTAGATCGAATATCTCTTTTATATTATGACAGACCAGCTAGATCTACTGTCTGTATTATATGACAGACCAGCTAGATCTACTGTCTCTAGTATAATATGACAGACCAGCTAGATCTACTGTCTCTGTTATATTATGACAGACCGGCTAGATCTACTGTCTCTATTATATTATGACAGATCAGCTAGATCTGATATCTCTATTATATTATGACAGACCAGCTAGATCTACTGTTCTATTATATTATGACAGACCAGCTAGATCTACTGTTTCTATTATATTATGACAGACCAGCTAGATCTACTGTCTCTATTATATTATGACAGACCAGCTAGATCTACTGTTTCTATTATATTATGACAGACCAGCTAGATCTACTGTCTCTATTATATTATGACAGACCAGCTAGATCTAATATCTCTATTATATTATGACAGACCAGCTAGATCTACTGTCTCTATTATATTATGACAGACCAGCTAGATCTACTGTCTCTATTATATTATGACAGACCAGCTAGATCTACTGTCTCTAGTATAATATGACAGACCAGCTAGATCTACTGTCTCTATTATATTATGACAGACCGGCTAGATCTACTGCCTCTTTTTCATGATGACAGACCAGCTAGATCTGATATCTCTATTATATTATGACAGACCAGCTAGATCTACTGTCTCTATTATATTATGACAGACCAGCTAGATCTACTGTCTCTATTATAATATGACAGACCAGCTAGATCTAATATCTCTATTATATTATGACAGACCAGCTAGATCTACTGTCTCTATTATATTATGACAGACCAGCTAGATCTACTGTCTCTATTATAATTACAACAGACCAGCTAGATCTACTGTTTCTATTATATTATGACAGACCAGCTAGATCTACTGTCTCTATTATATTATGACAGACCAGCAAGATCTACTGTCTTTATTATATTATGACAGACCAGCTAGATCTACTGTCTATTTTATATTATGACAGACCAGCTAGATCTACTGTCTCTATTATATTATGACAGACCAGCAAGATCTGTCTATTATATTATGACAGACCAGCTAGATCTAATGTCTCTATTATATTATGACAGACCAGCTTGATCTAATGTCTCTATTATATTATGACAGACAGGCTAGGACTAATGTCTCTATTATATTAAGACAGACCAGCTAGATCTACTGTCTCTATTATAATATGACAGACCAGCTAGATCTACAGTTTCCATTATAGTATGACAGACCAGCTTGATCTACTGTCTCTATTATATTATGACAGACCAGCTAGATCTACTGTCTCTATTATATTATGACAGACCAGCTAGATCTACTGTCTCTATTACATGATGACAGACCAGCTAAATCTAATATCTCTATTATATTATGACAGACCAGCTAGATCTACTGTCTCTATTATATTATGACAGACCAGCTAGATCTACTGTCTCTATTATAATACGACAGACCAGCTAGATCTAATATCTCTATTATATTATGACAGACCAGCTAGATCTACTGTCTCTATTATATTATGACAGACCAGCTAGATCTACTGTCTCTATTATATTATGACAGACCAGCTAGATCTACTGTCTCTATTATATTATGACAGACCAGCAAGATCTACTGTCTCTATTATAATATGACAGACCAGCTAGATCTACTGTTTCTATTATAATATGACACACCAGCTAGATCGAATATCTCTATTATATTATGACAGACCAGCTAGATCTACTGTCTCTATTATATTATGACAGACCAGCTAGATCTACTGTCTCTATTATATTATGACAGACCAGCTAGATCTACTGTCTCTAGTATAATGTGACAGACCAGCTAGATCTACTGTCTCTATTATATTATGACAGACCAGCTAGATCTACTGTCTCTATTATATTATGACAGACCAGCTAGATCTACTGTCTCTATTATATTATGACAGACCAGCTAGATCTACTGTTTCTATTATATTATGACAGACCAGCTAGATCTACTGTCTCTATTATATTATGACAGACCAGCAAGATCTACTGTCTTTATTATATTATGACAGACCAGCTAGATATACTGTCTATTTTATATTATGACAGACCAGCTAGATCTACTGTCTCTATTATATTATGACAGACCAGCTAGATCTACTGTCTCTATTATATTATGACAGACCAGCTAGATATACTGTCTCTATTATATTATGACAGACCAGCTAGATCTACTGTCTCTATTATATTATGACAGACCAGCTAGATCTACTGTCTCTATTATAATATGACAGACCAGCTAGATCTACTGTCTCTATTATATTATGACAGACCAGCTAGATCTACTGTCTCTATTATATTATGACAGACCGGCTAGATCTACTGCCTCTTTTTCATGATGACAGACCAGCTAGATCTGATATCTCTATTATATTATGACAGACCAGCTAGATCTACTGTCTCTATTATATTATGACACACCAGCTAGATCTACTGTTGCTATTATAATATGACACACCAGCTAGATATAATATCTCTATTATATTATGACAGACCAGCTAGATCTACTGTCTCTATTATATTATGACAGACCAGCTAGATCTACTGTCTCTATTATAATTACAACAGACCAGCTAGATCTACTGTTTCTATTATATTATGACAGACCAGCTAGATCTACTGTCTCTATTATATTATGACAGACCAGCAAGATCTACTGTCTTTATTATATTATGACAGACCAGCTAGATATACTGTCTATTTTATATTATGACAGACCAGCTAGATCTACTGTCTCTATTATATTATGACAGACCAGCTAGATCTACTGTCTCTATTATATTATGACAGACCAGCTAGATCTAATGTCTCTATTATATTATGACAGACCAGCTAGATCTACTGTCTCTATTATATTATGACAGACCAGCTAGATCTACTGTCTCTATTATATTATGACAGACCAGCTAGATCTACTGTCTCTATTATATTATGACAGACCAGCAAGATCTACTGTCTTATTATATTATGACAGACCAGCTAGATATACTGTCTATTTTATATTATGACAGACCAGCTAGATCTACTGTCTATTTTATATTATGACAGACCAGCTAGATCTACTGTCTCTATTATATTATGACAGACCAGCTAGATCTACTGTCTATTATATTATTACAGACCAGCTAGATCTAATGTCTCTATTATATTATGACAGGCCAGCTTGATCTAATGTCTCTATTATATTATGACAGACAGGCTAGGACTAATGTCTCTATTATATTATGACAGACCAGCTTGATCTACTGCCTCTTTTACATGATGACAGACCAGCTAGATCTAATATCTCTATTATATTATGACAGACCAGCTAGATCTACTGTTTCTATTATAATATGACAGACCAGCTAGATCTAATATCTCTATTATATTATGACAGACCAGCTAGATCTACTGTCTCTATTATATTATGACAGACCAGCTAGATCTACTGTCTCTATTATATTATGACAGACCAGCTAGATCTACTGTCTCTATTATATTATGACAGACCAGCTAGATCTACTGTCTCTATTATATATGACACACCAGCTAGATCTACTGTCTCTATTATATTATGACAGACCAGCTAGATCTACTGTCTCTATTATATTATGACAGACCAGCTAGATCTACTGTTTCTATTATATTATGACAGACCAGCTAGATCTACTGTCTCTATTATATTATGACAGACCAGCTAGATCTACTGTCTCTATTATATTATGACAGACCAGCTAGATCTACTGTCTCTATTATAATTACAACAGACCAGCTAGATCTACTGTCTCTATTATAATATGACAGACCAGCTAGATCTACTGTTTCTATTATATATGACACACCAGCTAGATCTAATATCTCTATTATATTATGACAGACCAGCTAGATCTACTGTTTCTATTATAATATGACACACCAGCTAGATCGAATATCTCTATTATATTATGACAGACCAGCTAGATCTACTGTCTCTATTATATTATGACAGACCAGCTAGATCTACTGTCTCTATTATATTATGACAGACCAGCTAGATCTACTGTCTCTATTATAATATGACAGACCAGCTAGATCTACTGTCTCTATTATATTATGACAGACCGGCTAGATCTACTGCCTCTTTTTCATGATGACAGACCAGCTAGATCTCCTGTCTCTATTATAATTACAACAGACCAGCTAGATCTACTGTTTCTATTATATTATGACACACCAGCTAGATCTAATATCTCTATTATATTATGACAGACCAGATAGATCTACTGTCTCTATTATATTATGATAGACCAGCTAGATCTACTGTCTCTAGTATAATATGACAGACCAGCTAGATCTACTGTCTCTATTATATTATGACAGACCGGCTAGATCTACTGTCTCTATTATATTATGACAGACCAGCAAGATCTACTGTCTTTATTATATTATGACAGACCAGCTAGATCTACTGTCTATTTTATATTATGACAGACCAGCTAGATCTACTGTCTCTATTATATTATGACAGACCAGCTAGATCTACTGTCTATTATATTATTACAGACCAGCTAGATCTAATGTCTCTATTATATTATGACAGGCCAGCTTGATCTAATGTCTCTATTATATTATGACAGACAGGCTAGGACTAATGTCTCTATTATATTAAGACAGACCAGCTAGATCTACTGTCTCTATTATAATATGACAGACCAGCTAGATCTAATATCTCTATTATATTATGACAGACCAGCTAGATCTACTGTTTCTATTATAATATGACACACCAGCTAGATCTAATATCTCTATTATATTATGACAGACCAGCTAGATCTACTGTCTCTATTATATTATGACAGACCAGCTAGATCTACTGTCTCTATTATATTATGACAGACCAGCTAGATCTACTGTCTCTAGTATAATATGACAGACCAGCTAGATCTACTGTCTATTTTATATTATGACAGACCAGCTAGATCTACTGTCTATTATATTATGACAGACCAGCTAGATCTAATGTCTCTATTATATTATGACAGACCAGCTTGATCTAATGTCTCTATTATATTATGACAGACAGGCTAGGACTAATGTCTCTATTATATTAAGACAGACCAGCTAGATCTACTGTCTCTATTATAATATGACAGACCAGCTAGATCTACAGTTTCCATTATATTATGACAGACCAGCTAGATCTACTGTCTCTATTATATTATGACAGACCAGCTAGATCTACTGTCTCTAGTAAAATATGACAGACCGGCTAGATCTACTGCCTCTTTTACATGATGACAGACCAGCTAGATCTAATATCTCTATTATATTATGACAGACCAGCTAGATCTACTGTCTCTATTATATTATGACAGACCAGCTAGATCTACTGTCTCTATTATATTATGACAGACCAGCTAGATCTACTGTTTCTATTATAATATGACACACCAGCTAGATCTAATATCTCTATTATATTATGACAGACCAGCTAGATCTACTGTCTCTATTATATTATGACAGACCAGCTAGATCTACTGTCTCTATTATATTATGACAGACCGGCTTGATCTACTGCCTCTTTTACATGATGACAGACCAGCTAGATCTCCTGTCTCTATTATAATTACAACAGACCAGCTAGATCTACTGTTTCTATTATATTATGACACACCAGCTAGATCTACTGTCTCTATATTATGACAGACCAGCTAGATCTACTGTCTCTATTATATTATGACAGACCAGCTAGATCTACTGTTTCTATTATAATATGACACACCAGCTAGATCTACTGTCTCTATTATATTATGACAGACCAGCTAGATCTACTGTCTCTATTATATTCTGACAGACCAGCTAGATCTACTGTTTCTATTATAATATGACAGACAGCTAGATCTACTGTCTCTATTATATTATGACAGACCAGCTAGATCTACTGTCTCTATTATATTATGACAGACCGGCATGATCTACTGCCTCTTTTACATGATGACAAACCAGCTAGATCTCCTGTCTCTATTATAATCACAACAGACCAGCTAGATCTACTGTGTCTATTATATTATGACACACCAGCTAGATCGAATATCTCTATTATATTATGACAGACCAGCTAGATCTACTGTCTCTATTATATTATGACAGACTAGCTAGATCTACTGTCTCTATTATATTATGACAGACCAGCTAGATCTACTGTCTCTATTATATTATGACAGACCAGCTAGATCTACTGTCTCTATTATATTATGACAGACCAGCTAGATCTACTGTCTCTAATATAATATGACAGACCAGCTAGATCTACTGTCTCTATTATATTATGACAGACTAGATCAGCCTCTTTTCATGATGACAGACCAGCTAGATCTGATATCTCTATTATATTATGACAGACCAGCTAGATCTACTGTCTCTATTATATTATGACAGACCAGCTAGATCTACTGTCTCTATTATATTATGACAGACCAGCTAGATCTACTGTCTCTATTATAATATGACAGACCAGCTAGATCTACTGTTCTATTATAATATGACAGACCAGCTAGATCTAATGTCTATATTATATTATGACAGACCAGCTAGATCTACTGTCTCTATTATATTATGACAGACCAGCTAGATCTACTGTCTCTATTATAATTATGACAGACCAGCTAGATCTACTGTTTCTATTATATTATGACAGACCAGCTAGATCTACTGTCTCTATTATATTATGACAGACCAGCTAGATCTACTGTCTCTATTATATTATGACAGACCAGCTAGATCTACTGTCTATTTTATATTATGACAGACCAGCTAGATCTACTGTCTCTATTATATTATGACAGACCAGCTAGATCTACTGTCTCTATTATATTATGACAGACCAGCTAGATCTAATGTCTCTATTATATTATGACAGACCAGCTAGATCTACTGTCTCTATTATATTATGACAGACCAGCTAGATCGACTGTCTCTATTATAATGACAGACCAGCTCGATCGACTGTCTCTATTATATTATGACAGACCAGCTAGATCTACTGTCTCTATTATATTATGACAGACCAGCTAGATCTACTGTCTCTATTATATTATGACAGACCAGCTAGATCTACTGTCTCTATTATATTATGACAGACCAGCTAGATCTACTGTTTCTATTATATTATGACAGACCAGCTAGATCTACTGTCTCTATTATATTATGACAGACCAGCTAGATCTCCTGTCTCTATTATATTATGACAGACCAGCTAGATCTACTGTCTCTATTATATTATGACAGACCAGCTAGATCTACTGTCTCTATTATATTATGACAGACCAGCTAGATCTACTGTCTCTATTATAATTACATGACAGACCAGCTAGATCTACTGTCTCTATTATATTATGACAGACCAGCTAGATCTACTGTCTCTATTATAATATGACACACCAGCTAGATCTAATATCTCTATTATATTATGACAGACCAGCTAGATCTACTGTCTCTATTATAATATGACAGACCAGCTAGATCTAATATCTCTATTATATTATGACAGACCAGCTAGATCTACTGTCTCTATTATATTATGACAGACCAGCTAGATCTACTGTCTCTATTATATTATGACAGACCAGCTAGATCTACTGTCTCTATTATAATATGACAGACCAGCTAGATCTAATATCTCTATTATATTATGACAGACCAGCTAGATCTACTGTCTCTATTTATTGATGACAGACCAGCTAGATCTACTGTCTCTATTATAATTATGACAGACCAGCTAGATCTACTGTCTCTATTATATTATGACAGACCAGCTAGATCTACTATCTCTATTATATTATGACAGACCAGCTAGATCTACTGTCTCTATTATATTATGACAGACCAGCTAGATCTACTGTCTCTATTATATTATGACAGACCAGCTAGATCTACTGTCTCTATTATATTATGACAGACCAGCTAGATCTACTGTCTCTATTATATTATGACAGACCAGCTAGATCTACTGTCTCTATTATATTATGACAGACCAGCTAGATCTAATGTCTCTATTATATTATGACAGACCAGCTAGATCTACTGTCTCTATTATATTATGACAGACCAGCTAGATCTACTGTCTCTATTATATTATGACAGACCAGCTAGATCTACTGCCTCTATTATATTATGACAGACCAGCTAGATCTACTGTCTTTATTATATTATGACAGACCAGCTAGATCTACTGTCTATTTTATATTATGACAGACCAGCTAGATCTACTGTCTCTATTATATTATGACAGACCAGCTAGATCTACTGTCTCTATTATATTATGACAGACCAGCTAGATCTAATGTCTCTATTATATTATGACAGACCAGCTAGATCTAATGTCTCTATTATATTATGACAGACAGGCTAGGATCTAATGTCTCTATTATATTAAGACAGACCAGCTAGATCTACTGTCTCTATTATAATATGACAGACCAGCTAGATCTACTGTCTCTATTATATTATGACAGACCAGCTAGATCTACTGCCTCTTTTACATGATGACAGACCAGCTAGATCTAATATCTCTATTATATTATGACAGACCAGCTAGATCTACTGTCTCTATTATATTATGACAGACCAGCTAGATCTACTGTCTCTATTATATTATGACAGACCAGCTAGATCTACTGTCTCTATTATAATATGACACACCAGCTAGATCTAATATCTCTATTATATTATGACAGACCAGCTAGATCTACTGTCTCTATTATATTATGACAGACCAGCTAGATCTAATATCTCTATTATATTATGACAGACCAGCTAGATCTACTGTCTCTATTATATTATGACAGACCAGCTAGATCTACTGTCTCTATTATATTATGACAGACCAGCTAGATCTACTGTCTCTATTATATTATGACAGACCAGCTTGATCTACTGCCTCTTTTACATGATGACAGACCAGCTAGATCTCCTGTCTCTATTATAATTACAACAGACCAGCTAGATCTACTGTTTCTATTATATTATGACACACCAGCTAGATCTACTGTCTCTATTATATTATGACAGACCAGCTAGATCTACTGTCTCTATTATAATTACAACAGACCAGCTAGATCTACTGTCTCTATTATATTATGACAGACCAGCTAGATCTACTGTCTCTATTATAATATGACAGACCAGCTAGATCTAATATCTCTATTATATTATGACAGACCAGCTAGATCTACTGTCTCTATTATATTATGACAGACCAGCTAGATCTACTGTCTCTATTATATTATGACAGACCAGCTAGATCTACTGTCTCTATTATATTATGACAGACCAGCAAGATCTACTGTCTTTATTATATTATGACAGACCAGCTAGATCTACTGTCTATTTTATATTATGACAGACCAGCTAGATCTACTGTCTCTATTATATTATGACAGACCAGCTAGATCTACTGTCTATTATATTATGACAGACCAGCTAGATCTAATGTCTCTATTATATTATGACAGACCAGCTTGATCTAATGTCTCTATTATATTATGACAGACAGGCTAGGACTAATGTCTCTATTATATTAAGACAGACCAGCTAGATCTACTGTCTCTATTATAATATGACAGACCAGCTAGATCTACTGTCTCTAGTAAAATATGACAGACCGGCTAGATCTACTGCCTCTTTTACATGATGACAGACCAGCTAGATCTAATATCTCTATTATATTATGACAGACCAGCTAGATCTACTGTCTCTATTATATTATGACAGACCAGCTAGATCTACTGTCTTTATCATATTATGACAGACCAGCTAGATCTACTGTCTCTATTATATTATGACAGACCAGCTAGATCTACTGTCTCTATTATATTATGACAGACCAGCTAGATCTACTGTTTCTATTATATTATGACACACCAGCTAGATCTAATGTCTCTATTATATTATGACAGACCAGCTAGATCTACTGTCTCTATTATATTATGACAGACCAGCTAGATCTACTGTCTCTATTATATTATGACAGACCAGCTAGATCTACTGTCTCTATTATATTATGACAGACCAGCTAGATCTACTGTTCTATTATAATATGACAGACCAGCTAGATCTATATCTCTATTATATTATGACAGACCAGCTAGATCTACTGTCTCTATTATATTATGACAGACCAGCTAGATCTACTGTCTCTATTATATTATGACAGACCAGCTTGATCTACTGCCTCTTTACATGATGACAGACCAGCTAGATCTACTGTCTCTATTATATTATGACAGACCAGCTAGATCTACTGTCTCTATTATATTATGACAGACCAGCTAGATCTACTGTCTCTATTATATTATGACAGACCAGCTAGATCTACTGTCTCTATTATAATTATGACAGACCAGCTAGATCTACTGTCTCTATTATATTATGACAGACCAGCTAGATCTACTGTCTCTATTATATTATGACAGACCAGCTAGATCTACTGTCTCTATTATATTAGACAGACCAGCTAGATCTACTGTCTCTATTATAATATGACAGACCAGCTAGATCTACTGTTTCTATTATATTATGACAGACCAGCTAGATCTACTGTCTCTATTATATTATGACAGACCAGCTAGATCTACTGTCTCTATTATATTATGACAGACCAGCTAGATCTACTGTCTCTATTATATTATGACAGACCAGCTAGATCTACTGTCTCTATTATATTATGACAGACCAGCTAGATCTACTGTTTCTATTATAATATGACACACCAGCTAGATCTACTGTCTCTATTATATTATGACAGACCAGCTAGATCTACTGTTTCTATTATATTATGACAGACCAGCTAGATCTACTGTCTCTATTATATTATGACAGACCAGCTAGATCTACTGTTTCTATTATATTATGACAGACCAGCTAGATCTACTGTCTCTATTATATTAGGACAGACCAGCAAGATCTACTGTCTTTATTATATTATGACAGACCAGCTAGATCTACTGTTTCTATTATATTATGACAGACCAGCTAGATCTACTGTCTCTATTATAATTACAACAGACCAGCTAGATCTACTGTTTCTATTATATTATGACAGACCAGCTAGATCTACTGTCTCTATTATATTATGACAGACCAGCTAGATCTACTGTCTCTATTATATTATGACAGACCAGCTAGATCTACTGTCTCTATTATATTATGACAGACCAGCTAGATCTACTGTCTCTATTATATTATGACAGACCAGCTAGATCTACTATCTCTATTATATTACGACAGACCAGCTAGATCTACTGTCTCTATTATATTATGACAGACCAGCTAGATCTACTATCTCTATTATATTATGACAGACCAGCTAGATCTACTGTCTCTATTATATTATGACAGACCAGCTAGATCTACTGTCTCTATTATATTATGACAGACCAGCTAGATCTACTGTCTCTATTATATTATGACAGACCAGCTAGATCTACTGTCTCTATTATATTATGACAGACCAGCTAGATCTACTGCCTCTTTTATATGATGACAGACCAGCTAGATCTACTGTCTCTATTATATTATGACAGACCAGCTAGATCTACTGTTTCTATTATATTATGACACACCAGCTAGATCTAATATCTCTATTATATTATGACAGACCAGCTAGATCTACTGTCTCTATTATATTATGACAGACCAGCTAGATCTACTGTCTCTATTATATTATGACAGACCAGCTAGATCTACTGTCTCTATTATAATTACAACAGACCAGCTAGATCTACTGTCTCTATTATAATATGACAGACCAGCTAGATCTACTGTCTCTATTATATTATGACAGACCAGCTAGATCTACTGTCTCTATTATATTATGACAGACCAGCTAGATCTACTGTCTCTATTATATTATGACAGACCAGCTAGATCTACTGTCTCTATTATAATTACAACAGACCAGCTAGATCTACTGTCTCTATTATATTATGACAGACCAGCAAGATCTACTGTCTTTATTATATTATGACAGACCAGCTAGATCTACTGTCTATTTTATATTATGACAGACCAGCTAGATCTACTGTCTCTATTATATTATGACAGACCAGCTAGATCTACTGTCTCTATTATATTATGACAGACCAGCTAGATCTAATGTCTCTATTATATTATGACAGACCAGCTTGATCTAATGTCTCTATTATATTATGACAGACAGGCTAGGACTAATGTCTCTATTATATTAAGACAGACCAGCTAGATCTACTGTCTCTATTATAATATGACAGACCAGCTAGATCTACTGTCTCTAGTAAAATATGACAGACCGGCTAGATCTACTGCCTCTTTTACATGATGACAGACCAGCTAGATCTAATATCTCTATTATATTATGACAGACCAGCTAGATCTACTGTCTCTATTATATTATGACAGACCAGCTAGATCTACTGTCTTTATTATATTATGACAGACCAGCTAGATCTACTGTTTCTATTATAATATGACACACCAGCTAGATCTAATATCTCTATTATATTATGACAGACCAGCTAGATCTACTGTCTCTATTATATTATGACAGACCAGCTAGATCTACTGTCTCTATTATATTATGACAGACCAGCTAGATCTACTGTCTCTATTATATTATGACAGACCAGCTAGATCTACTGTCTCTATTATATTATGACAGACCAGCTAGATCTACTGTCTCTATTATATTATGACAGACCAGCTAGATCTACTGCCTCTTTTATATGATGACAGACCAGCTAGATCTCCTGTCTCTATTATAATTACAACAGACCAGCTAGATCTACTGTCTCTATTATATTATGACAGACCAGCTAGATCTACTGTCTCTATTATATTATGACAGACCAGCTAGATCTACTGTCTCTATTATAATTACAACAGACCAGCTAGATCTACTGTCTCTATTATAATACGACAGAGCAGCTAGATCTACTGTTTCTATTACAATATGACACACCAGCTAGATCTAATATCTCTATTATATTATGACAGACCAGCTAGATCTACTGTCTCTATTATATTATGACAGACCAGCAAGATCTACTGCCTCTATTATATTATGACAGACCAGCTAGATCTACTCTTTATATTATATTATGACAGAGCAGCAAGATCTACTGTCTCTATTATATTATGACAGACCAGCTAGATCTACTGTCTCTAGATCTACTGTCTCTATTATATTATGACAGACCAGCTAGATCTAATGTCTCTATTATATTATGACAGATCACCTAGATCTACTGTCTCTATTATATTATGACAGACCAGCTTGATCTACTGTCTCTATTATATTATGACAGACCAGCTAGATCTACTGTCTCTAGTAAAATATGACAGACCGGCTAGATCTACTGTCTCTTTTACATTATGACAGACCAGCTAGATCTAATATCTCTATTATATTATGACAGACAGCTAGATCTACTGTCTCTATTATATTATGACAGACCAGCTAGATCTACTGTCTCTATTATATTATGACAGACCAGCTAGATCTACTGTCTCTATTATATTATGACAGACCAGCTAGATCTAATATCTCTATTATATTATGACAGACCAGCTAGATCTACTGTTTCTATTATAATATGACACACCAGCTAGATCTAATATCTCTATTATATTATGACAGACCAGCTAGATCTACTGTCTATTATTATATTATGACAGACCAGCTAGATCTACTGTCTCTATTATATTATGACAGACCAGCTAGATCTACTGTCTCTATTATATTATGACAGACCAGCTAGATCTACTGTCTCTATTATATTATGACAGACCAGCTAGATCTAATGTCTCTATTATATTATGACAGACCAGCTAGATCTACTGTCTCTATTATAATTAAGACAGACCAGCTAGATCTACTGTCTCTATTATAATATGACAGACCAGCTAGATCTACTGTCTCTATTATATTATGACAGACCAGCTAGATCTACTGTCTCTATTATATTATGACAGACCAGCTAGATCTACTATCTCTATTATATTATGACAGACCAGCTAGATCTACTGTTTCTATTATAATATGACACACCAGCTAGATCTAATATCTCTATTATATTATGACAGACCAGCTAGATCTACTGTCTCTATTATATTATGACAGACCAGCTAGATCTACTGTCTCTATTATATTATGACAGACCAGCTAGATCTACTGTCTCTATTATATTATGACAGACCAGCTATTATATTAGATCACTGTCTCTATTATATTATGACAGACCAGCTAGATCTACTGTCTCTTTTTCATGATGACAGACCAGCTAGATCTCCTGTCTCTATTATATTATGACAGACCAGCTAGATCTACTGTTCTATTATATTATGACACACCAGCTAGATCTAATGTCTCTATTATATTATGACAGACCAGCTAGATCTACTGTCTCTATTATATTATGACAGACCAGCTAGATCTAATGTCTCTAGTATATTATGACAGACCAGCTAGATCTACTGTCTCTATTATATTATGACAGACCAGCTCATGATCTAATGTCTCTATTGTATTATGACAGACAGCTAGACATATACTGTCTCTATTATATGACAGACCAGCTAGATCTACTGTCTCTATTATATTATGACAGACCAGCTAGATCTACTGTCTCTATTATATTATGACAGACCGGCTAGATCTACTGTTTCTTTACATGATGACAGACCAGCTAGATCTAATATCTCTATTATATTATGACAGACCAGCTAGATCTACTGTCTCATTATATTATGACAGACCAGCTAGATCACTGTCTTCTATTATAATATGACAGACCAGCTAGATCTACTGTTTCTATTATTATGACAGACCAGCTAGATCTACTATCTCTATTTATGCAGACAGACCAGCTAGATCTACTGTCTCTATTATATTATGACAGACCAGCTAGATCTACTGTCTCTATTATATTATGACAGACCAGCTAGATCTACTGTCTCTATTATATTATGACAGACCAGCTAGATATACTGTTCTACTATATTATGATGAGACCAGCTAGATATACTGTCTCTATTATATTATGACAGACCAGCTAGATATACTGTCTCTATTGTATTATGACAGACCAGCTAGATATACTGTCTCTATTATATTATGCAGACCTGCTTCTTGAACTACTGTCTCTTTACATGATGACAGACCAGCTAGACTACTGTCTCTATTATATTATGACAGACCAGCTAGATCTACTGTTTCTATTAGGTATTATGACACACCAGCTAGATATACTGTCTCTATTATATTATGACAGACCAGCTAGATATACTGTCTCTATTATAATTATGACAGACCAGCTAGATCTACGTCCTATTATATTATGACAGACCAGCTAGATTCACTATTTCTATTATATTATGACACACCAGCTAGATATACTGGCTCTATTAAATGGATGAAGACCAGTATGATCTACCTGGCATCCTTTTATATTATGACAGACCAGCTCTGTCTCTACTGGGTTCCCTTTTACCATTCCAAGATCCAAGCATCTGCCTCTAATTGTATCTTGCCACAGACCAGCTCCCCTCCTGAATCCTCCCCCTATATCCTCCACCAGCAGATCTACTGTCTCTATTATTTTGAAAGACCAGCTAGATATACTGTCTCTTGTTAAGTCAAACAGACCAGCTAGATATACTGCTCACATGCCCTACCCTATGCTCTGACCTCTTTCTCCCCTACTCTCTCCAGATGAAATTATATTATGACAGACCAGCCTAGACAACCTGCCCGTGACCTATCCCCTCCTATTTGACAGACCAGCGGAGATATACTCCTCTATCGCCATCAACTCATGACAGACCGCTGGCTACGTCCCTCCCGTCTTCAAGAGAGACAGAGTTGCACCTTCTGAAAAAACCTACACTGATCCCTCCGATTCATACAATGACAGACCAGTAGATATTTGTCTCTCTCCAAATTATGAGCAGACTGGCCCTGGCCAGCTCTACCGCTTATTCTCTCAGAATGACCTTCTCTTGATCCAAATCAGTCAGGTTTCAAGACCAGCATTCAACTGAGACTGCTCTTCTCTGTATCACGGACGACCCGCACTGATCTACTGTCTCTTCCTCTGCTCTCATCCAGCTAGACCTATCGGCTGCCTTCGATACTGTGAACCACAGATCCTCCTCTCCACCCCTCTCCGAGTTGGGTATTCCGGCGCGGCCCACGTTGGGATTGCGTCCTATTACAGGTTATGACAGGCCAGAATCTGTCTCCTCACCACGCGCTCTCACCACTGGTGTCCCCAGGGCTCTGTATCTAGTTTCCTTATTCTCGCTATACACCAAGTCACTTGGCTCTGTCATCCTCACATGGTCTCTCCTATCATTGCTATGCAGACGACACACAATTAATCTTCCCTTTGTATTCTGATGACCAGGTGGAAACCGTATCTCTATTGTCTGGCAGACATACCAGTAGATATGACGGATCACCACCTCAAGCTGAACCTCAGCAAGATCGGAGCTCCCTTCCCTCCCGGGACAGACCAGCTAGATCCATGATCTCGCCATCACGGTTGACAACTCCATTGTGTCCTCCTCCTGTCTCTAAGAATTATGACAGATCCAGACAACATCTAATGTCTCTATTATATTATGACAGACCAGCTAGATCTACTGTCTCTAGGTTATATTATTACAGACCAGCTAGAGTACTACTGTCTCTATTACAGGAAGCAGACCGGTCCTAATCCAGGCACTTTGTCATCTATCTATATTATGCAGACCAGCTGTCTGGCTGGGTCCCTATTGTATTATTACAGACCGGCTAGAACTCATCCTAACGTCCGCAGCCCGTCTGGTGCAACCTTCCCAAGTTCTCGCACGCCACCCCGCTCTCCGGTTGTCCACTGGCTTCCAGTTGAAGCTCTCATCCGCTACAAGACCATGGTGATTTGTCTACGGTTTTTCTTGAGGAACTTCTTAGCTAGTACCCTCCAGGCTCTGTATCAGGCCCTACACTCAAACAGGTTGGAGCGAGCGGTCGCATTCGCACTTCGCTCTGCAGGTTGTATAACTTTTTATAACTTTTTCATTACATTTCATTATAGTACAACGGTTGATTTGTCTAATCTTAGCAATTCTTCTTAGCTAGCTACATAGCCGTCCTTGTATCAGAGATAATTGCATAATTATCGTATTTCGTCGCCCTAACGTAGCCTTCACTGCTATTCGCCCAGGAGCTAGCTAACGCACACAGATTAGCATCACTGTAGTGCTATTCACTCAACTGTACGACTTGATTAGTTCAGTGTTAGCTAGCTACATAGCTGTCTTTGTTTCCAAGATAATTGTGTAGTTTAGTGTGTGTAGCCTTGGAGTGATTATCTTAATTCACTGAGGTTCGCTAGCCAGCTATTTGTCGTCCTTAACGTAGGAGACTCTGCTAGCTAGCCAACAGCTAACTGCTAACAGCTAGCCAACGTCTGCTGTTTTGAATTCAACAACCCGGTCAGGTGGTTTCACATTTTCGTTTCATTGCAGTGCAGCGGTTTGATTTGTTTGATCGTGGCTAGCTGCATAGCCGTCTTTGTTTCAAAGATAATTGTGTAGTCTAGACCGATTCCCTAGGTTAGCTAGCCAGCTATTGTCGTTTCTTTAACTCAACGTAACGTAAACAACACTGCTAGCTAGCCAGCTAGCCCCCGAATAGCAGCACTGTAGAATTATTACACTCAACGGAACGACTTGATTAGTGTAGTGTCAACAACGCAGCTACTGCCAGCTAGCCTACTTTAGCAGTACTGTATCATTTTAATCATTTTAGTCAATAAGATTCTTGCTACGTAAGCTTAACTTTCTGAACATTCGAGACGTGTAGTCCGCTTGTCATTCCAATTTCCTTGCATTAGCGTAGCCTTTTCTGTAGCCTGTCAACTATGTGTCTGTCTATCCCTGTTCTCTCCTCTCTGCACAGACCATACAAACGCTCCACATCGCGGGCCGCGACCACCCTAACCTGGTGGTCCCAGCGCGTACGACCCACGTGGAGTTCCAGGTCTCTGGTAGCCTCTGGAACTGCCAATCTGCGGCCAACAAGGCAGAGTTCATCTCAGCCTATGCCTCCCTCCAGTCCCTTGACTTCTTGGCACTGACGGAAACATGGATCACCACAGATAACACTGCTACTCCTACTGCTCTCTCCTCGTCCGCCCACGTGTTCTCGCACACCCCGAGAGCTTCTGGTCAGCGGGGTGGTGGCACCGGGATCCTCATCTCTCCCAAGTGGTCTTTTCTTTCTCCCCTTACCCATCTGTCTATTGCCTCCTTTGAATTCCATGCTGTCACAGTTACCAGCCCTTTCAAGCTTAACATCCTTATCATTTATCGCCCTCCAGGTTCCTCGGAGAGTTCATCAATGAGCTTGATGCCTTGATAAGCTCCTTTCCTGAGGACGGCTCACCTCTCACAGTTCTGGGCGACTTTAACCTCCCCACGTCTACCTTTGACTCATTCCTCTCTGCCTCCTTCTTTCCACTCCTCTCCTCTTTGACCTCACCTCTCACCTCCCCCCTACTCACAAGGCAGGCAATACGCTTGACCTCATCTTTACTAGATGCTGTTCTTCCACTAACCTCATTGCAACTCCCCTCCAAGTCTCCGACCACTACCTTGTATCCTTTTCCCTCTCGCTCTCATCCAACACTTCCCACACTGCCCCTACTGATGGTATCGCGCCGTCCCAACCTTCGCTCTCTCTCCCCGCTACTCTCTCCTCTTCCATCCTATCTTCTCTTCCTCTGCTCAAACTTTCTCCAACCTATCTCCTGATTCTGCCTCCTCAACCCTCCTCTCCTCCCTTACTGCATCCTTTGACTCCCTATGTCCCCTATCCTCCAGGCCGGCTCGGTCCTCCCTCCCGCTCCGTGGCTCGACGACTCATTGCGAGCTCACAGAACAGGGCTCCGGGCAGCCGAGCGGAAATGGAGGAAAACCCGCCTCCCTGCGGACCTGGCATCCTTTCACTCCTCCTCTCTACATTTTCCTCCTCTGTCTCTGCTGCTAAAGCCACTTTCTACCATTCTAAATTCCAAGCATCTGCCTCTAACCCTAGGAAGCTCTTTGCCACCTTCTCCTCCCTCCTGAATCCTCCCCCCCCCTCCTCCCCTCTCTGCAGATGACTTCGTCAACCATTTTGAAAAGAAGGTCGATGACATCCGATCCTCGTTTGCTAAGTCAAACGACACCGCTGGTTCTGCTCACACTGCCCTACCCTATGCTCTGACCTCTTTCTCCCTCTCTCTCCAGATGAAATCTCGCGTCTTGTGACGGCCGGCCGCCCAACAACCTGCCCGCTTGACCCTATCCTCCTCCTCTCTTCTCCAGACCATTTCCGGAGACCTTCTCCCTTACCTTACCTCGCTCATCAACTCATCCCTGACCGCTGGCTACGTCCCTCCCGCCTTCAAGAGAGCGAGAGTTGCACCCTTCTGAAAAAACCTACACTCGATCCCTCCGATGTCAACAACTACAGACCAGTATCCCTTCTCTCTTTTCTCTCCAAAACTCTTGAGCGTGCCGTCCTTGGCCAGCTCTACCGCTATCTCTCTCAGAATGACCTTCTTGATCCAAATCAGTCAGGTTTCAAGACTAGTCATTCAACTGAGACTGCTCTTCTCTGTATCACGGAGGCGCTCCGCACTGCTAAAGCTAACTCTCTCTCCTCTGCTCTCATCCTTCTAGACCTATCGGCTGCCTTCGATACTGTGAACCATCAGATCCTCCTCTCCACCCTCTCCGAGTTGGGCATCTCCGGCGCGGCCCACGCTTGATTGCGTCCTACCTGACAGGTCGCTCCTACCAGGTGGCGTGGCGAGAATCTGTCTCCTCACCACGCGCTCTCACCACTGGTGTCCCCAGGGCTCTGTTCTAGGCCCTCTCTTATTCTCGCTATACACCAAGTCACTTGGCTCTGTCATAACCTCACATGGTCTCTCCTATCATTGCTATGCAGACGACACACAATTAATCTTTCCTTTCCCCTTCTGATGACCAGGTGGCGAATCGCATCTCTGCATGTCTGGCAGACATATCAGTGTGGATGACGGATCACCACCTCAAGCTGAACCTCAGCAAGACGGAGCTCCTCTTCCTCCCTGGGAAGGACTGCCCGTTCCATGATCTCGCCATCACGGTTGACAACTCCATTGTGTCCTCCTCCCAGAGCGCTAAGAACCTTGGCGTGATCCTGGACAACACCCTGACGTTCTCAACTAACATCAAGGCGGTGTCCCGTTCCTGTAGGTTCATGCTCTACAACATCCGCAGAGTACGACCCTGCCTCACACAGGAAGCGGCGCAGGTCCTAATCCAGGCACTTGTCATCTCCCGTCTTGATTACTGCAACTCGCTGTTGGCTGGGCTCCCTGCCTGTGCCATTAAACCCCTACAACTCATCCAGAACGCCGCAGCCCGTCTGGTGTTCAACCTTCCCAAGTTCTCTCACGTCACCCCGCTCCTCCGCTCTCTCCACTGGCTTCCAGTTGAAGTCGCATCCGCTACAAGACCATGGTGCTCGCCACGGAGCTGTGAGGGGAACGGCACCTCAGTACCTCCAGGCTCTGATCAGGCCCTACACCCAAACAAGGGCACTGCGTTCATCCACCTCTGGCCTGCTCGCCTCCCTACCACTGAGGAAGTACAGTTCCCGCTCAGCCCAGTCAAAACTGTTCGCTGCTCTGGCCCCCAATGGTGGAACAAACTCCCCTCACGACGCCAGGACAGCGGAGTCAATCACCACCTTCCGGAGACACCTGAAACCCCACTCTTCAAGGAATACCTAGGATAGGGTAAGTAAGGGTAAGTAATCCTTCTCACCCCCTTTCCCCCAACAAGATTTAGATGCAAGTGGCTGTTCCACTGGTTGTCATAAGGTGTATGCACTAATTTGTAAGTCGCTCTGGATAAGAGCGTCTGCTAAATGACTTAAATGTAATGTAAATGTAATTGTGTCTGTTATATTATGACAGACCGGCTAGATCTACTGCCTCTTTTACATGATGACAGACCAGCTAAATCTAATATCTCCATTATATTATGACAGACCAGCTAGATCTACTGTCTCTATTATATTATGACAGACCAGCTAGATCTACTGTCTCTATTATAATACGACAGACCGGCTAGATCTAATATCTCTATTATATTATGACAGACCAGCTAGATCTACTGTCTCTATTATATTATGACAGACCAGCTAGATCTACTGTCTCTATTATATTATGACAGACCAGCTAGATCTACTGTCTCTATTATATTATGACAGACCAGCAAGATCTACTGTTTCTATTATATTATGACACACCAGCTAGATCTACTGTCTCTATTATATTATGACACACCAGCTAGATCTCCTGTCTCTATTATAATTACGACAGACCAGCTAGATCTACTGTTTCTATTATATTATGACACACCAGCTAGATCTACTGTCTCTATTATATTATGACAGACCAGCTAGATCTACTGTCTCTATTATAATTACAACAGACCAGCTAGATCTACTGTCTCTATTATAATACGACAGAGCAGCTAGATCTACTGTTTCTATTATAATATGACACACCAGCTAGATCTAATATCTCTATTATATTACGACAGACCAGCTAGATCTACTGTTTCTATTATAATATGACACACCAGCTAGATCGAATATCTCTATTATATTATGACAGACCAGCTAGATCTACTGTCTCTATTATATTATGACAGACCAGCTAGATCTACTGTCTCTATTATATTATGACAGACCAGCTAGATCTACTGTCTCTAGTATAATGTGACAGACCAGCTAGATCTACTGTCTCTATTATATTATGACAGACCGGCTAGATCTACTGCCTCTTTTTCATGATGACAGACCAGCTAGATCTCCTGTCTCTATTATAATTACAACAGACCAGCTAGATCTACTGTTTCTATTATATTATGACACACCAGCTAGATCTAATATCTCTATTATATTATGACAGACCAGCTAGATCTACTGTCTCTATTATATTATGACAGACCAGCTAGATCTACTGTCTCTATTATATTATGACAGACCAGCTAGATCTACTGTCTCTATTATAATTACAACAGACCAGCTAGATCTACTGTCTCTATTATAATACGACAGAGCAGCTAGATCTACTGTTTCTATTATAATATGACACACCAGCTAGATCTAATATCTCTATTATATTATGACAGACCAGCTAGATCTACTGTCTCTATTATATTATGACAGAGCAGCTAGATCTACTGTCTCTATTATAATTACAACAGACCAGCTAGATCTACTGTTTCTATTATATTATGACAGACCAGCAAGATCTACTGTCTTTATTATATTATGACAGACCAGCTAGATCTACTGTCTATTTTATATTATGACAGACCAGCTAGATCTACTGTCTCTATTATATTATGACAGACCAGCTAGATCTACTGTCTATTATATTATGACAGACCAGCTAGATCTAATGTCTCTATTATATTATGACAGACCAGCTTGATCTAATGTCTCTATTATATTATGACAGACAGGCTAGGACTAATGTCTCTATTATATTAAGACAGACCAGCTAGATCTACTGTCTCTATTATAATATGACAGACCAGCTAGATCTACTGTCTCAGTAAAATATGACAGACCGGCAGATCTACTGCCTCTTTACATGATGACAGACCAGCTAGATCTAATATCTCTATTATATTATGACAGACCAGCTAGATCTACTGTCTCTATTATATTATGACAGACCAGCTAGATCTACTGTCTTTATCATATTATGACAGACCAGCTAGATCTACTGTTTCTATTATAATATGACACACCAGCTAGATCGAATATCTCTATTATATTATGACAGACCAGCTAGATCTACTGTCTCTATTATATTATGACAGACCAGCTAGATCTACTGTCTCTATTATATTATGACAGACCAGCTAGATCTACTGTCTCTATTATATTATGACAGACCAGCTAGATCTACTGTCTCTATTATATTATGACAGACCAGCTAGATCTACTGTCTCTATTATATTATGACAGACCGGCTTGATCTACTGCCTCTTTTACATGATGACAGACCAGCTAGATCTCCTGTCTCTATTATAATTACAACAGACCAGCTAGATCTACTGTTTCTATTATATTATGACACACCAGCTAGATCTACTGTCTCTATTATATTATGACAGACCAGCTAGATCTACTGTCTCTATTATAATTACAACAGACCAGCTAGATCTACTGTCTCTATTATAATACGACAGAGCAGCTAGATCTACTGTTTCTATTATAATATGACACACCAGCTAGATCTAATATCTCTATTATATTATGACAGACCAGCTAGATCTACTGTCTCTATTATATTATGACAGAGCAGCTAGATCTACTGTCTCTATTATAATTACAACAGACCAGCTAGATCTACTGTTTCTATTATATTATGACAGACCAGCAAGATCTACTGTCTTTATTATATTATGACAGACCAGCTAGATCTACTGTCTATTTTATATTATGACAGACCAGCTAGATCTACTGTCTCTATTATATTATGACAGACCAGCTAGATCTACTGTCTATTATATTATGACAGACCAGCTAGATCTAATGTCTCTATTATATTATGACAGACCAGCTTGATCTAATGTCTCTATTATATTATGACAGACAGCTAGACTACTGTCTCTATTATATTATGACAGACCAGCTAGATCTACTGTCTCTATTATAATATGACAGACCAGCTAGATCTACTGTCTCTAGTAAAATATGACAGACCAGCTAGATCTACTGCCTCTTTTATATGATGACAGACCAGCTAGATCTAATATCTCTATTATATTATGACAGACCAGCTAGATCTACTGTCTCTATTATATTATGACAGACCAGCTAGATCTACTGTCTTTATTATATTATGACAGACCAGCTAGATCTACTGTCTCTATTATATTATGACAGACCAGCTAGATCTACTGTCTCTATTATATTATGACAGACCAGCTTGATCTACTGCCTCTTTACATGATGACAGACCAGCTAGATCTCCTGTCTCTATTATAATTACAACAGACCAGCTAGATCTACTGTCTCTATTATATTATGACAGACCAGCTAGATCTACTGTCTCTATTATATTATGACAGACCAGCTAGATCTACTGTCTCTATTATAATTACAACAGACCAGCTAGATCTACTGTCTCTATTATAATTATGACAGACCAGCTAGATCTACTGTTTCTATTATAATATGACACACCAGCTAGATCTAATATCTCTATTATATTACGACAGACCAGCTAGATCTACTGTTTCTATTATAATATGACACACCAGCTAGATCTAATATCTCTATTATATTATGACAGACCAGCTAGATCTACTGTCTCTATTATATTATGACAGACCAGCTAGATCTACTGTCTCTATTATATTATGACAGACCAGCTAGATCTACTGTCTCTATTATATTATGACAGACCAGCTAGATCTACTGTTTCTATTATAATATGACACACCAGCTAGATCTAATATCTCTATTATATTATGACAGACCAGCTAGATCTACTGTCTCTATTATATTATGACAGACCAGCTAGATCTACTGTCTCTATTATATTATGACAGACCGGCTTGATCTACTGCCTCTTTTACATGATGACAGACCAGCTAGATCTCCTGTCTCTATTATAATTACAACAGACCAGCTAGATCTACTGTTTCTATTATATTATGACACACCAGCTAGATCTACTGTCTCTATTATATTATGACAGACCAGCTAGATCTACTGTCTCTATTATATTATGACAGACCAGCTAGATCTACTGTCTCTATTATAATATGACAGACCAGCTAGATCTACTGTCTCTATTATATTATGACAGACCAGCTAGATCTACTGTCTCTATTATATTATGACAGACCAGCTAGATCTAATATCTCTATTATATTATGACAGACCAGCTAGATCTACTGTTTCTATTATAATATGACACACCAGCTAGATCTAATATCTCTATTATATTATGACAGACCAGCTAGATCTACTGTCTCTATTATATTATGACAGACCAGCTAGATCTACTGTCTCTATTATATTATGACAGACCAGCTAGATCTACTGTCTCTAGTATAATATGACAGACCAGCTAGATCTACTGTCTCTATTATATTATGACAGACCGGCTAGATCTACTGCCTCTTTTTCATGATGACAGACCAGCTAGATCTCCTGTCTCTATTATAATTACAACAGACCAGCTAGATCTACTGTTTCTATTATATTATGACACACCAGCTAGATCTAATATCTCTATTATATTATGACAGACCAGCTAGATCTACTGTCTCTATTATATTATGACAGACCAGCTAGATCTACTGTCTCTAGTATAATATGACAGACCAGCTCGATCTACTGTCTCTATTATAATATGACAGACCAGCTAGATCTACTGTCTCTAGTAAAATATGACAGACCGGCTAGATCTACTGCCTCTTTTACATGATGACAGACCAGCTAGATCTAATATCTCTATTATATTATGACAGACCAGCTAGATCTACTGTCTCTATTATATTATGACAGACCAGCTAGATCTACTGTCTTTATCATATTATGACAGACCAGCTAGATCTACTGTTTCTATTATTATGACACACCAGCTAGATCTAATATCTCTATTATATTATGACAGACCAGCTAGATCTACTGTCTCTATTATATTATGACAGACCAGCTAGATCTACTGTCTCTATTATATTATGACAGACCGGCTTGATCTACTGCCTCTTTTACATGATGACAGACCAGCTAGATCTCCTGTCTCTATTATAATTACAACAGACCAGCTAGATCTACTGTTTCTATTATATTATGACACACCAGCTAGATCTACTGTCTCTATTATATTATGACAGACCAGCTAGATCTACTGTCTCTATTATAATTACAACAGACCAGCTAGATCTACTGTCTCTATTATATTATGACAGACCAGCTAGATCTACTGTTTCTATTATAATATGACACACCAGCTAGATCTAATATCTCTAGTATATTATGACAGACCAGCTAGATCTACTGTCTATTATAATATGACAGACCAGCTAGATCGACTATCTCTATTATATTATGACAGACCAGCTAGATCTACTGTCTCTATTATAATTTGACAGACCAGCTAGATCTAATATCTCTATTATATTATGACAGACCAGCTAGATCTACTGTCTCTATTATATTATGACAGACCAGCTAGATCTACTGTCTCTATTATATTATGACAGACCAGCTAGATCTACTGTCTCTAGTATAATATGACAGACCAGCTAGATCTACTGTCTCTATTATATTATGACAGACCGGCTAGATCTACTGGCTCTTTTTCATGATGACAGACCAGCTAGATCTACTGTTTCTATTATAATATGACACACCAGCTAGATCTAATATCTCTATTATATTATGACAGACCAGCTAGATCTACTGTCTCTATTATATTATGACAGACCAGCTAGATCTACTGTCTCTATTATATTAAGACAGACCAGCTAGATCTACTGTCTCTATTATATTATGACAGACCAGCTAGATCTACTGTCTCTATTATATTATGACAGACCAGCTGATCTACTGTCTCTATTTATGATGACAGACCAGCTAGATCTACTGTCTCTATTATATTACAACAGACCAGCTAGATCTACTGTTTCTATTATAATTACAACAGACCAGCTAGATCTACTGTCTCTATTATAATATGACAGACCAGCTAGATCTACTGTTTCTATTATAATATGACAGACCAGCTAGATCTACTGTCTCTATTATATTATGACAGACCAGCTAGATCTACTGTCTCTATTATATTATGACAGACCAGCTAGATCTACTGTCTCTATTATAATATGACAGACCAGCTAGATCTAATATCTCTATTATATTATGACAGACCAGCTAGATCTACTGTCTCTATTATATTATGACAGACCAGCTAGATCTACTGTCTCTATTATATTATGACAGACCAGCTAGATCTACTGTCTCTAGTATAATATGACAGACCAGCTAGATCTACTGTCTCTATTATATTATGACAGACCGGCTAGATCTACTGCCTCTTTTTCATGATGACAGACCAGCTAGATCTACTGTCTCTATTATATTATGACAGACCAGCTAGATCTACTGTCTCTATTATATTATGACAGACCAGCTAGATCTACTGTCTCTATTATATTATGACAGACCAGCTAGATCTACTGTCTCTATTATATTATGACAGACCAGCTAGATCTACTGTCTCTATTATAATATGACAGACCAGCTAGATCTACTGTCTCTATTATATATGACAGACCAGCTAGATCTACTGTCTCTATTATATTATGACAGACCAGCTAGATCTACTCTCTTTACATGATGACAGACCAGCTAGATCTAATATCTCTATTATATTATGACAGACCAGCTAGATCTACTGTCTCTATTATATTATGACAGACCAGCTAGATCTACTGTCTATTATATTATGACAGACCAGCTAGATCTACTGTCTCTATTATATTATGACAGACCAGCTAGATCTAATATCTCTATTATATTATGACAGACCAGCTAGATCTACTGTCTCTATTATATTATGACAGACCAGCTAGATCTACTGTCTCTATTATATTATGACAGACCAGCTTGATCTACTGCCTCTTTTACATGATGACAGACCAGCTAGATCTCCTGTCTCTATTATAATTACAACAGACCAGCTAGATCTACTGTTTCTATTATATTATGACACACCAGCTAGATCTACTGTCTCTATTATATTATGACAGACCAGCTAGATCTAATATCTCTATTATATTATGACAGACCAGCTAGATCTACTGTCTCTATTATATTATGACAGACCAGGTAGATCTACTGTTTCTATTATAATATGACACACCAGCTAGATCTAATATCTCTATTATATGACAGACCAGCTAGATCTACTGTCTCTATTATATTATGACAGACCAGCTAGATCTACTGTCTCTATTATATTAAGACAGACCAGCTAGATCTACTGTCTCTATTATAGTATGACAGACCAGCTAGATCTACTGTCTCTATTATATTATGACAGACCAGCTAGATCTACTGTCTCTATTATATTATGACAGACCAGCTAGATCTACTGTCTCTATTATATTATGACAGACCAGCTAGATCTACTGTCTCTTATATTATGACAGACCAGCAAGATCTACTGTCTATATTATATTATGACAGACCAGCTAGATCTACTGTCTCTATTATAATATGACAGACCAGCTAGATCTACTGTCTCTATTATATTATGACAGACCAGCTAGATCTACTGTCTCTATTATATTATGACAGACCAGCTAGATCTACTGTCTCTATTATATTATGACTGACCAGCTAGATCTAATGTCTCTATTATATTATGACAGTCCAGTTAGATCTACTGTCTCTATTATATTATGACAGACCAGCTAGATCTACTGTCTCTGTTATATTATGACAGACCAGCTAGATCTACTGTCCTCTTTTACATGATGACAGACCAGCTAGATCTCCTGTCTCTATTATAATTATGACAGACCAGCTAGATCTACTGTTTCTATTATATTATGACAGACCAGCTAGATCTACTGTCTCTATTATATTATGACAGACCAGCTAGATCTACTGTCTCTATTATAATTATGACAGACCAGCTAGATCTACTGTCTCTATTATAATATGACAGACCAGCTAGATCTACTGTTTCTATTATAATATGACACACCAGCTAGATCTAATATCTCTATTATATTACGACAGACCAGCTAGATCTACTGTTTCTATTATAATATGACACACCAGCTAGATCGAATATCTCTATTATATTATGACAGACCAGCTAGATCTACTGTCTCTATTATATTATGACAGACCAGCTAGATCTACTGTCTCTATTATATTATGACAGACCAGCTAGATCTACTGTCTCTAGTATAATATGACAGACCAGCTAGATCTACTGTCTCTATTATATTATGACAGACCGGCTAGATCTACTGCCTCTTTTTCATGATGACAGACCAGCTAGATCTCCTGTCTCTATTATATTATGACAGACCAGCTAGATCTACTGTTTCTATTATATTATGACAGACCAGCTAGATCTACTGTCTCTATTATATTATGACAGACCAGCTAGATCTACTGTCTCTATTATAATATGACAGACCAGCTAGATCTACTGTCTCTATTATATTATGACAGACCAGCTAGATCTACTGCCTCTTTTTCATGATGACAGACCAGCTAGATCTGATATCTCTATTATATTATGACAGACCAGCTAGATCTACTGTCTCTATTATATTATGACAGACCAGCTAGATCTACTGTCTCTATTATATTATGACAGACCAGCTAGATCTACTGTCTCTATTATATTATGACAGACCAGCTAGATCTACTGTCTCTATTATAATATGACAGACCAGCTAGATCTACTGTTTCTATTATAATATGACAGACCAGCTAGATCTAATATCTCTATTATATTATGACAGACCAGCTAGATCTACTGTCTCTATTATATTATGACAGACCAGCTAGATCTACTGTCTCTATTATAATTATGACAGACCAGCTAGATCTACTGTTTCTATTATATTATGACAGACCAGCTAGATCTACTGTTTCTATTATATTATGACAGACCAGCTAGATCTACTGTCTCTATTATATTATGACAGACCAGCTAGATCTACTGTCTATTTTATATTATGACAGACCAGCTAGATCTACTGTCTCTATTATATTATGACAGACCAGCTAGATCTACTGTCTATTATATTATGACAGACCAGCTAGATCTAATGTCTCTATTATATTATGACAGACCAGCTTGATCTAATGTCTCTATTATATTATGACAGACAGGCTAGGACTAATGTCTCTATTATATTAAGACAGACCAGCTAGATCTACTGTCTCTATTATATTATGACAGACCAGCTAGATCTACTGTCTCTATTATATTATGACAGACCAGCTAGATCTACTGTCTCTATTATATTATGACAGACCAGCTAGATCTACTGTCTCTATTATATTATGACAGACCGGCTAGATCTACTGCCTCTTTTTCATGATGACAGACCAGCTAGATCTGATATCTCTATTATATTATGACAGACCAGCTAGATCTAATATCTCTATTATATTATGACAGACCAGCTTGATCTAATGTCTCTATTATATTATGACAGACCAGCTAGATCTACTGTCTCTATTATATTATGACAGACCAGCTAGATCTACTGTCTCTATTATATTATGACAGACCAGCTAGATCTACTGTCTCTATTATATTATGACAGACCAGCTAGATCTACTGTCTCTTTTATATTATGACAGACCAGCTAGATCTACTGTCTCTATTATAATTATGACAGACCAGCTAGATCTACTGTCTCTATTATATTATGACAGACCAGCTAGATCTACTGTCTCTATTATATTATGACAGACCAGCTAGATCTACTGTCTCTATTATAATTATGACAGACCAGCTAGATCTACTGTCTCTATTATAATATGACAGACCAGCTAGATCTACTGTCTGACACACCAGCTAGATCTAATATCTCTATTATATTGACAGACCAGCTAGATCTACTGTCTCTATTATATTATGACAGACCAGCTAGATCTACTGTCTCTATTATATTATGACAGACCAGCTAGATCTACTGTCTCTATTATATTATGACAGACCAGCTAGATCTACTGTCTCTATTATATTATGACAGACCAGCTAGATCTACTGTCTCTAGTATATTATGACAGACCAGCTAGATCTACTGTCTCTATTATATTATGACAGACCAGCTAGATCTACTGCCTCTTTTCATGATGACAGACCAGCTAGATCTCCTGTCTCTATTATAATTACAACAGACCAGCTAGATCTACTGTTTCTATTATATTATGACAGACCAGCTAGATCTAATATCTCTATTATATTATGACAGACCAGCTAGATCTACTGTCTCTATTATATTATGACAGACCAGCTAGATCTACTGTCTCTAGTATAATATGACAGACCAGCTAGATCTACTGTCTCTATTATATTATGACAGACCGGCTAGATCTACTGCCTCTTTTTCATGATGACAGACCAGCTAGATCTGATATCTCTATTATATTATGACAGACCAGCTAGATCTACTGTCTCTATTATATTATGACAGACCAGCTAGATCTACTGTCTCTATTATATTATGACAGACCAGCTAGATCTACTGTCTCTATTATATTATGACAGACCAGCTAGATCTACTGTCTCTATTATAATATGACAGACCAGCTAGATCTACTGTTTCTATTATAATATGACAGACCAGCTAGATCTAATATCTCTATTATATTATGACAGACCAGCTAGATCTACTGTCTCTATTATATTATGACAGACCAGCTAGATTTACTGTCTCTATTATAATTACAACAGACCAGCTAGATCTACTGTTTCTATTATATTATGACAGACCAGCTAGATATACTGTCTCTATTATATTATGACAGACCAGCAAGATCTACTGTCTTTATTATATTATGACAGACCAGCTAGATCTACTGTCTCTTTTATATTATGACAGACCAGCTAGATCTACTGTCTCTATTATATTATGACAGACCAGCTAGATCTACTGTCTCTATTATATTATGACAGACCAGCTAGATCTAATGTCTCTATTATATTATGACAGACCAGCTAGATCTAATGTCTCTATTATATTATGACAGACAGGCTAGGACTAATGTCTCTATTATATTAAGACAGACCAGCTAGATCTACTGTCTCTATTATAATATGACAGACCAGCTAGATCTACAGTTTCCATTATATTATGACAGACCAGCTAGATCTACTGTCTCTATTATATTATGACAGACCAGCTAGATCTACTGTCTCTATTATAATATGACAGACCGGCTAGATCTACTGCCTCTTTTACATGATGACAGACCAGCTAGATCTAATATCTCTATTATATTATGACAGACCAGCTAGATCTACTGTCTCTATTATATTATGACAGACCAGCTAGATCTACTGTCTCTATTATAATACGACAGACCAGCTAGATCTAATATCTCTATTATATTATGACAGACCAGCTAGATCTACTGTCTCTATTATATTATGACAGACCAGCTAGATCTACTGTCTCTATTATATTATGACAGACCAGCTAGATCTACTGTCTCTATTATATTATGACAGACCAGCAAGATCTACTGTCTTTATTATATTATGACAGACCAGCTAGATCTACTGTCTATTTTATATTATGACAGACCAGCTAGATCTACTGTCTCTATTATATTATGACAGACCAGCTAGATCTACTGTCTCTATTATATTATGACAGACCAGCTAGATCTACTGTCTCTATTATATTATGACAGACCAGCTAGATCTACTGTCTCTATTATATTATGACAGACCAGCTAGATCTACTGTCTCTATTATATTATGACAGACCAGCTAGATCTACTGTCTCTATTATATTATGACAGACCAGCTAGATCTACTGTCTCTAGTATAATATGACAGACCAGCTAGATCTACTGTCTCTTTATATTATGACAGACCAGCTAGATCTAATATCTCTATTATATTATGACAGACCAGCTAGATCTACTGTCTCTATTATATTATGACAGACCAGCTAGATCTACTGTCTCTATTATATTATGACAGACCAGCTAGATCTACTGTCTCTATTACATGATGACAGACCAGCTAAATCTAATATCTCTATTATATTATGACAGACCAGCTAGATCTACTGTCTCTATTATATTATGACAGACCAGCTAGATCTACTGTCTCTATTATATTATGACAGACCAGCTAGATCTACTGCCTCTTTTACATGATGACAGACCAGCTAGATCTCCTGTCTCTATTATAATTACAACAGACCAGCTAGATCTACTGTTTCTATTATATTATGACAGACCAGCTAGATCTACTGTCTCTATTATATTATGACAGACCAGCTAGATCTACTGTCTCTATTATATTATGACAGACCAGCTAGATCTACTGTCTCTATTATATTATGACAGACCAGCTAGATCTACTGTCTCTATTATATTATGACAGACCAGCTAGATCTACTGTCTCTATTATATTATGACAGACCAGCTAGATCTAATGTCTCTATTATAATATGACAGACCAGCTAGATCTACTGTCTCTATTATATTATGACAGACCAGCTAGATCTACTGTCTCTATTATATTATGACAGACCAGCTAGATCTACTGTCTCTATTATATTATGACAGACCAGCTAGATCTACTGTCTCTATTATATTATGACAGACCAGCTAGATCTAATGTCTCTATTATATTATGACAGACCAGCTTGAGCTAATGTCTCTATTATATTATGACAGACCAGCTAGATGTCCTGTCTCTATTATATTATGACAGACCAGCTAGATCTACTGTCTCTATTATATTATGACAGACCAGCTAGATCTGATATCTCTATTATATTATGACAGACCAGCTAGATCTACTGCCTCTTTTACATGATGACAGACCAGCTAGATCTAATATCTCTATTATATTATGACAGACCAGCTAGATCTACTGTCTCTATTATATTATGACAGACCAGCTAGATCTACTGTCTCTATTATAATTACAACAGACCAGCTAGATCTACTGTTTCTATTATATTATGACAGACCAGCTAGATCTACTGTCTCTATTATATTATGACAGACCAGCTAGATCTACTGTCTCTATTATATTATGACAGACCAGCTAGATCTACTGTCTCTAGTATAATATGACAGACCAGCTAGATCTACTGTCTCTATTATATTATGACAGACCAGCTAGATCTACTGTCTCTATTATATTATGACAGACCAGCTAGATCTACTGTTTCCTATTATATTATGACAGACCAGCTAGATCTACTGTCTCTATTATATTATGACAGACCAGCTAGATCTACTGTCTCTATTATATTATGACAGACCGGCTAGATCTACTGCCTATTATTTTACATGATGACAGACCAGCTAGATCTAATATCTCTATTATATTATGACAGACCAGCTAGATCTACTGTCTCTATTATATTATGACAGACCAGCTAGATCTACTGTCTCTATTATATTATGACAGACCAGCTAGATCTACTGTCTCTATTATATTATGACAGACCAGCTAGATCTACTGTCTCTATTATATTATGACAGACCAGCTAGATCTACTGTCTCTATTATATTATGACAGACCAGCTAGATCTACTGTCTCTATTATATTATGACAGACCAGCTAGATCTACTGTCTCTATTATATTATGACAGACCAGCTAGATCTACTGTCTATATTATATTATGACAGACCAGCTAGATCTACTGTCTCTATTATATTATGACAGACCAGCTAGATCTACTGTCTCTATTATATTATGACAGACCAGCTAGATCTACTGTCTCTATTATATTATGACAGACCAGACTGTCTCTATTATATTATGACAGACCAGCTAGATCTACTGTCTCTATTATATTATGACAGACCAGCTAGATCTACTGTCTCTATTATATTATGACAGACCAGCTGACAGATCTAGATCTCTCTATTATATTATGACAGACCAGCTAGATCTACTGTCTCTATTATATTATGACAGACCAGCTAGATCTACTGTCTCTATTATATTATGACAGACCAGCTAGATCTACTGTCTCTATTATATTATGACAGACCAGCTAGATCTACTGTCTCTATTATAATATGACAGACCAGCTAGATCTAATATCTCTATTATATTATGACAGACCAGCTAGATCTACTGTCTCTATTATATTATGACAGACCAGCTAGATCTACTGTCTCTATTATATTATGACAGACCAGCTAGATCTACTGTCTCTATTATATTATGACAGACCAGCTAGATCTACTGTCTCTATTATATTATGACAGACCAGCTAGATCTACTGTCTCTATTATATTATGACAGACCAGCTAGATCTACTGTCTCTATTATATTATGACAGACCAGCTAGATCTACTGTCTCTATTATATTATGACAGACCAGCTAGATCTACTGTCTCTATTATATTATGACAGACCAGCTAGATCTACTGTCTCTATTATATTATGACAGACCAGCTAGATGACAGACCAGCTAGATCTACTGTCTCTATTATATTATGACAGACCAGCTAGATCTACTGTCTCTATTATATTATGACAGACCAGCTAGATCTACTGTCTATTATATTATGACAGACCAGCTAGATCTACTGTCTCTATTATATATGACAGACCAGCTAGATCTACTGTCTCTATTATGACAGACCATATGACAGACCAGCTAGATCTACTGTCTCTATTATATTATGACAGACCAGCTAGATCTACTGTCTCTATTATATTATATATTATATTATGACAGACCAGCTAGATCTACTGTCTCTATTATATTATGACAGACCAGCTAGATCTACTGTCTCTATTATATTATGACAGACCAGCTAGATCTACTGTCTCTATTATATTATGACAGACCAGCTAGTCTCTATTATAATTATGACAGACCAGCTGTCTCTATTATATTATGACAGACCAGCTAGATCTACTGTCTCTATTATATTATGACAGACCAGCTAGATCTACTGTCTCTATTATATTATGACAGACCAGCTAGATCTACTGTCTCTATTATATTATGACAGACCAGCTAGATCTACTGTCTATTATATTATGACAGACCAGCTAGATCTAATGTCTCTATTATATTATGACAGACCAGCTTGATCTAATGTCTCTATTATATTATGACAGACAGCTAATGTCTCTATTATATTAAGACAGACCAGCTGTCTACTGTCTCTATTATATTATGACAGACCAGCTAGATCTACTGTCTCTATTATAATATGACAGACCAGCTAGATCTACTGTCTCTATTACATATGACAGACCAGCTAGATCTACTATCTCTATTATATTATGACAGACCAGCTAGATCTACTGTCTCTATTATATTATGACAGACCAGCTAGATCTACTGTCTCTATTATATTATGACAGACCAGCTAGATCTACTGTCTCTATTATATTATGACAGACCAGCTAGATCTACTGTCTCTATTATATTATGACAGACCAGCTAGATCTACTGTCTCTATTATATTATGACAGACCAGCTAGATCTACTGTCTCTTTTATATTATGACAGACCAGCTAGATCTACTGTCTCTATTATAATTATGACAGACCAGCTAGATCTACTGTTTCTATTATATTATGACAGACCAGCTAGATCTACTGTCTCTATTATATTATGACAGACCAGCTAGATCTACTGTCTCTATTATATTATGACAGACCAGCTAGATCTACTGTCTCTATTATAATATGACAGACCAGCTAGATCTACTGTTTCTATTATATTATGACAGACCAGCTAGATATACTGTCTCTATTATATTATGACAGACCAGCAAGATCTACTGTCTTTATTATATTATGACAGACCAGCTAGATCTACTGTCTCTATTATATTATGACAGACCAGCTAGATCTACTGTCTCTATTATATTATGACAGACCAGCTAGATCTACTGTCTCTATTATATTATGACAGACCAGCTAGATCTCCTGTCTCTATTATAATTACAACAGACCAGCTAGATCTACTGTTTCTATTATATTATGACACACCAGCTAGATCGAATATCTCTATTATATTATGACAGACCAGCTAGATCTACTGTCTCTATTATATTATGACAGACCAGCTAGATCTACTGTCTCTATTATATTATGACAGACCAGCTAGATCTACTGTCTCTAGTATAATATGACAGACCAGCTAGATCTACTGTCTCTAGTATAATATGACAGACCAGCTAGATCTACTGTCTCTATTATATTATGACAGACCAGCTAGATCTAATATCTCTATTATATTATGACAGACCAGCTAGATCTACTGTCTCTATTATATTATGACAGACCAGCTAGATCTACTGTCTCTATTATATTATGACAGACCAGCTAGATCTACTGTCTCTAGTATAATATGACAGACCAGCTAGATCTACTGTCTCTATTATATTATGACAGACCGGCTAGATCTACTGCCTCTTTTCATGATGACAGACCAGCTAGATCTGATATCTCTATTATATTATGACAGACCAGCTAGATCTACTGTCTCTATTATATTATGACAGACCAGCTAGATCTACTGTCTCTATTATATTATGACAGACCAGCTAGATCTACTGTCTCTATTATATTATGACAGACCAGCTAGATCTACTGTTTCTATTATATTATGACAGACCAGCTAGATCTACTGTCTCTATTATATTATGACAGACCAGCTAGATCTACTGTCTCTATTATATTATGACAGACCTGATCTACTGCCTCTTTTATATTATGACAGACCAGCTAGATCTACTGTCTATTATATTATGACAGACCAGCTAGATCTAATGTCTCTATTATATTATGACAGACCAGCTTGATCTAATGTCTCTATTATATTATGACAGACCAGCTAGATCTACTGTCTCTATTATAATATGACAGACCAGCTAGATCTACTGTCTCTATTATATTATGACAGACCAGCTTGATCTACTGCCTCTTTTACATGATGACAGACCAGCTAGATCTCCTGTCTCTATTATAATTACAACAGACCAGCTAGATCTACTGTTTCTATTATATTATGACACACCAGCTAGATCGAATATCTCTATTATATTATGACAGACCAGCTAGATCTACTGTCTCTATTATATTATGACAGACCAGCAGATCTACTGCCTCTTTATGATGACAGACCAGCTAGATCTCTGTCTCTATTATATGACAGACCAGCTAGATCTACTGTCTCTATTATAATATGACAGACCAGCTAGATCTACTGTCTCTATTATATTATGACAGACCAGCTAGATCTACTGTCTCTATTATATTATGACACACCAGCTAGATCTACTGTTTCTATTATATTATGACATACCAGCTAGATCTACTGTCTCTATTATATTATGACAGACCAGCTAGATCTACTGTCTCTATTATATTATGACAGACCAGCTAGATCTACTGCCTCTAGTATAATATGACAGACCAGCTAGATCTACTGTCTCTATTATATTATGACAGACCGGCTAGATCTACTGCCTCTTTTTCATGATGACAGACCAGCTAGATCTGATATCTCTATTATATTATGACAGACCAGCTAGATCTACTGTCTCTATTATATATGACAGACCAGCTAGATCTACTGTCTCTATTATATTATGACAGACCAGCTAGATCTACTGTCTCTATTATATTATGACAGACCAGCTAGATCTACTGTTTCTATTATAATATGACACACCAGCTAGATATAATATCTCTATTATATTATGACAGACCAGCTAGATCTACTGTCTCTATTATATTATGACAGACCAGCTAGATCTACTGCCTCTTTTACATGATGACAGACCAGCTAGATCTCCTGTCTCTATTATAATTACAACAGACCAGCTAGATCTACTGTTTCTATTATATTATGACACACCAGCTAGATTGAATATCTCTATTATATTATGACAGACCAGCTAGATCTACTGTCTCTATTATATTATGACAGACCGGCTTGATCTACTGCCTCTTTTACATGATGACAGACCAGCTAGATCTCCTGTCTCTATTATAATACGACAGAGCAGCTAGATCTACTGTTTCTATTATAATATGACACACCAGCTAGATCTAATATCTCTATTATATTACGACAGACCAGCTAGATCTACTGTCTCTATTATAATATGACAGACCAGCTAGATCTAATATCTCTATTATATTATGACAGACCAGCTAGATCTACTGTTTCTATTATATTATGACAGACCAGCTAGATCTACTGTCTCTATTATATTATGACAGACCAGCTAGATCTACTGTCTCTATTATAATACGACAGACCAGCTAGATCTAATATCTCTATTATATTATGACAGACCAGCTAGATCTACTGTCTCTATTATATTATGACAGACCAGCTAGATCTACTGTCTCTATTATATTATGACAGACCAGCTAGATCTACTGTCTCTAGTATAATATGACAGACCAGCTAGATCTACTGTCTCTATTATATTATGACAGACCGGCTAGATCTACTGCCTCTTTTCATGATGACAGACCAGCTAGATCTGCTATCTCTATTATATTATGACAGACCAGCTAGATCTACTGTTTCTATTATAATATGACAGACCAGCTAGATCTACTGTCTCTATTATATTATGACAGACCAGCTAGATCTACTGTCTCTATTATATTATGACAGACCAGCTAGATCTACTGTTTCTATTATAATATGACAGACCAGCTAGATCTAATGTCTCTATTATATTATGACAGACCAGCTAGATCTACTGTCTCTATTATAATATGACAGACCAGCTAGATCTACTGTCTCTATTATATTATGACAGACCAGCTTGATCTACTGTCTCTTTTACATGATGACAGACCAGCTAGATCTCCTGTCTCTATTATAATTACAACAGACCAGCTAGATCTACTGTTTCTATTATATTATGACACACCAGCTAGATCGAATATCTCTATTATATTATGACAGACCAGCTAGATCTACTGTCTCTATTATATTATGACAGACCAGCTAGATCTACTGTCTCTTTATATTATGACAGACCAGCTAGATCTACTGTCTCTATTATATTATGACAGACCAGGTAGATCTACTGTTTCTATTATAATATGACACACCAGCTAGATCTAATATCTCTAGTATATTATGACAGACCAGCTAGATCTACTGTTTCTATTATAATATGACAGACCAGCTAGATCTACTGTCTCTATTATATTATGACAGACCAGCTAGATCTACTGTCTCTATTATATTATGACACACCAGCTAGATCTACTGTTTCTATTATATTATGACATACCAGCTAGATCTACTGTCTCTATTATATTATGACAGACCAGCTAGATCTACTGTCTCTATTATATTATGACAGACCAGCTAGATCTACTGCCTCTTTTTCATGATGACAGACCAGCTAGATCTGACTATCTCTATTATATTATGACAGACCAGCTAGATCTACTGTTTCTATTATATTATGACAGACCAGCTAGATCTACTGTCTCTATTATATTATGACAGACCAGCTAGATCTACTGTCTCTATTATATTATGACAGACCAGCTAGATCTACTGTTTCTATTATAATATGACAGACCAGCTAGATCTAATATCTCTATTATATTATGACAGACCAGCTAGATCTACTGTCTCTATTATATTATGACAGACCAGCTAGATCTACTGCCTCTTTACATGATGACAGACCAGCTAGATCTCCTGTCTCTATTATAATGACAGACCAGCTAGATCTACTGTTTCTATTATATTATGAGACACCAGCTAGATCGAATATCTCTATTATATTATGACAGACCAGCTAGATCTACTGTCTCTATTATATTATGACAGACCAGCTAGATCTACTGTCTCTATTATATTATGACAGACCGGCTTGATCTACTGCCTCTTTTACATGATGACAGACCAGCTAGATCTCCTGTCTCTATTATAATACGACAGAGCAGCTAGATCTACTGTTTCTATTATAATATGACACACCAGCTAGATCTAATATCTCTATTATATTACGACAGACCAGCTAGATCTACTGTTTCTATTATAATATGACACACCAGCTAGATCGAATATCTCTATTATATTATGACAGACCAGCTAGATCTACTGTCTCTATTATATTATGACAGACCAGCTAGATCTACTGTCTCTAGTATAATATGACAGACCAGCTAGATCTACTGTCTCTATTATAATATGACAGACCAGCTAGATCTACTGTCTCTATTATAATACGACAGACCAGCTAGATCTACTGTCTCTATTATATTATGACAGACCAGCTAGATCTACTGTCTCTATTATATTATGACAGACCAGCTAGATCTACTGTCTCTATTATATTATGACAGACCAGCTAGATCTACTGTCTCTATTATATTATGACAGACCAGCTAGATCTACTGTCTCTATTATATTATGACAGACCAGCTAGATCTACTGCCTCTTTTTCATATGACAGACCAGCTAGATCTACTATCTCTATTATATTATGACAGACCAGCTAGATCTACTGTTCTCTATTATATTATGACAGACCAGCTAGATCTACTGTCTCTATTATATTATGACAGACCAGCTAGATCTACTGTCTATTATATTATGACAGACCAGCTAGATCTAATGTCTCTATTATATTATGACAGACCAGCTTGATCTACTGTCTCTATTATATTATGACAGACCAGCTAGATCTACTGTCTCTATTATAATATGACAGACCAGCTAGATCTACTGTCTCTATTATATTATGACAGACCAGCTTGATCTACTGCCTCTTTTACATGATGACAGACCAGCTAGATCTCCTGTCTCTATTATAATTACAACAGACCAGCTAGATCTACTGTTTCTATTATATTATGACACACCAGCTAGATCGAATATCTCTATTATATTATGACAGACCAGCTAGATCTACTGTCTCTATTATATTATGACAGACCGGCTTGATCTACTGCCTCTTTTACATGATGACAGACCAGCTAGATCTCCTGTCTCTATTATAATATGACGGACCAGCTAGATCTACTGTTTCTATTATAATATGACACACCAGCTAGATCTAATATCTCTATTATATTATGACAGACCAGCTAGATCTACTGTCTCTATTATATTATGACAGACCAGCTAGATCTACTGTCTCTAGTATAATATGACAGACCAGCTAGATCTACTGTCTCTATTATATTATGACAGACCAGCTAGATCTACTGCCTCTTTTTCATGATGACAGACCAGCTAGATCTGATATCTCTATTATATTATGACAGACCAGCTAGATCTACTGTTTCTATTATAATATGACTCACCAGCTAGATCTACTGTCTCTATTATATTATGACAGACCAGCTAGATCTACTGTCTCTATTATATTATGACAGACCAGCTAGATCTACTGTTTCTATTATAATATGACACACCAGCTAGATATAATATCTCTATTATATTATGACAGACCAGCTAGATCTACTGTCTCTATTATATTATGACAGACCAGCTAGATCTACTGCCTCTTTTACATGATGACAGACCAGCTAGATCTCCTGTCTCTATTATAATTACAACAGACCAGCTAGATCTACTGTTTCTATTATATTATGACACACCAGCTAGATTGAATATCTCTATTATATTATGACAGACCAGCTAGATCTACTGTCTCTATTATATTATGACAGACCAGCTAGATCTACTGTCTCTATTATATTATGACAGACCAGCTAGATCTACTGTCTCTTTTACATGATGACAGACCAGCTAGATCTACTGTCTCTATTATATTATGACAGACCAGCTAGATCTACTGTTTCTATTATAATATGACAGACCAGCTAGATCTAATATCTCTATTATATTATGACAGACCAGCTAGATCTACTGTCTCTATTATAATATGACAGACCAGCTAGATCTAATATCTCTATTATATTATGACACACCAGCTAGATCTACTGTCTCTATTATATTATGACAGACCAGCTAGATCTACTGTTTCTATTATATTATGACACACCAGCTAGATCTAATATCTCTATTATATTATGACAGACCAGCTAGATCTACTGTTTCTATTATAATATGACACACCAGCTAGATCGAATATCTCTATTATATTATGACAGACCAGCTAGATCTACTGTCTCTATTATATTATGACAGACCAGCTAGATCTACTGTCTCTATTATATTATGACAGACCAGCTAGATCTACTGTCTCTATTATAATATGACAGACCAGCTAGATCTAATATCTCTATTATATTATGACAGACCAGCTAGATCTACTGTCTCTATTATATTATGACAGACCAGCTAGATCTACTGTCTCTATTATATTATGACAGACCAGCTAGATCTACTGTCTCTAGTATAATATGACAGACCAGCTAGATCTACTGTCTCTATTATATTATGACAGACCGGCTAGATCTACTGCCTCTTTTTCATGATGACAGACCAGCTAGATCTGATATCTATATTATATTATGACAGATCAGCTAGATCTACTGTCTCTATTATATTATGACAGACCAGCTAGATCTACTGCCTCTTTTATAATTACAACAGACCAGCTAGATCTACTGTTTCTATTATATTATGACAGACCAGCTAGATCTACTGTCTCTATTATATTATGACAAACCAGCAAGATCTTCTGTCTTTATTATATTATGACAGACCAGCTAGATCTACTATCTATTTTATATTATGACAGACCAGCTAGATCTGTCTCTATTATATTATGACAGACCAGCTAGATCTACTGTATATTATATTATGAAAGACCAGCTAGATCTAATGTCTCTATTATATTATGACAGACCAGCTTGATCTAATGTCTCTATTATAATACGACAGAGCAGCTAGATCTACTGTTTCTATTATAATATGACACACCAGCTAGATCTAATATCTCTATTATATTATGACAGACCAGCTAGATCTACTGTCTCTATTATATTATGACAGACCAGCTAGATCTACTGTCTCTATTATAATTACAACAGACCAGCTAGATCTACTGTTTCTATTATATTATGACAGACCAGCTAGATCTACTGTCTCTATTATATTATGACAGACCAGCTAGATCTACTGTCTCTATTATATTATGACAGACCAGCTAGATCTACTGTCTCTATTATATTATGACAGACCAGCTAGATCTACTGTCTCTATTATATTATGACAGACCAGCTAGATCTACTGTCTCTATTATAATATGACAGACCAGCTAGATCTACTGTCTCTATTATATTATGACAGACCAGCTAGATCTACTGCCTCTTTTTCATGATGACAGACCAGCTAGATCTGCTATCTCTATTATATTATGACAGACCAGCTAGATCTACTGTCTCTATTATAATATGACAGACCAGCTAGATCTACTGTCTCTATTATATTATGACAGACCAGCTAGATCTACTGTCTCTATTATATTATGACAGACCAGCTAGATCTACTGTTTCTATTATATATGACACACCAGCTAGATCTAATATCTCTATTATATTATGACAGACCAGCTAGATCTACTGTCTCTATTATATTATGACAGACCAGCTTGATCTACTGTCTCTATTATATTATGACAGACTGGCTTGATCTACTGCCTCTTTTACATGATGACAGACCAGCTAGATCTCCTGTCTCTATTATAATTACAACAGACCAGCTAGATCTACTGTTTCTATTATATTATGACACACCAGCTAGATCTAATATCTCTATTATATTATGACAGACCAGCAAGATCTACTGTCTTTATTATATTATGACAGACCAGCTAGATATACTGTCTATTTTATATTATGACAGACCAGCTATATCTACTGTCTCTATTATATTATGACAGACCAGCTAGATCTACTGCCCTTTATATGATGACAGACCAGCTAGATCTACTATCTCTATTATAATATGACAGACCAGCTAGATCTACTGTCTCTATTATATTATGACAGACCAGCTAGATCTACTGTCTCTATTATATTATGACAGACCAGCTAGATCTACTGTTTCTATTATAATATGACAGACCAGCTAGATATAATATCTCTATTATATTATGACAGACCAGCTAGATCTACTGTCTCTATTATATTATGACAGACCAGCTAGATCTACTGTCTCTATTATATTATGACAGACCAGCTAGATCTACTGCCTCTCTTTATATTATGACAGACCAGCTAGATCTCCTGTCTCTATTATAATTACAACAGACCAGCTAGATCTACTGTTTCTATTATATTATGACACACCAGCTAGATCGAATATCTCTATTATATTATGACAGACCAGCTAGATCTACTGTCTCTATTATATTATGACAGACCAGCTAGATCTACTGTCTCTATTATATTATGACAGACCGGCTTGATCTACTGCCTCTTTTACATGATGACAGACCAGCTAGATCTCCTGTCTCTATTATAATACGACAGACCAGCTAGATCTACTGTTTCTATTATAATATGACACACCAGCTAGATCTAATATCTCTATTATATTATGACAGACCAGCTAGATCTACTGTTTCTATTATAATATGACACACCAGCTAGATCTAATATCTCTATTATATTATGACAGACAAGCTAGATCTACTGTCTCTATTATATTATGACAGACCAGCTAGATCTACTGTCTCTATTATATTATGACAGACCAGCTAGATCTACTGTCTCTATTATATTATGACAGACCGGCTAGATCTACTGCCTCTTTTTCATGATGACAGACCAGCTAGATCTGATATCTATATTATATTATGACAGATCAGCTAGATCTACTGTCTCTATTATATTATGACAGACCAGCTAGATCTACTGCCTCTATTATAATTACAACAGACCAGCTAGATCTACTGTTTCTATTATATTATGACAGACCAGCTAGATCTACTGTCTCTATTATATTATGACAAACCAGCAAGATCTACTGTCTTTATTATATTATGACAGACCAGCTAGATCTACTGTCTATTTTATATTATGACAGACCAGCTAGATCTACTGTCTCTATTATATTATGACAGACCAGCTAGATCTACTGTATATTATATTATGACAGACCAGCTAGATCTAATGTCTCTATTATATTATGACAGACCAGCTTGATCTAATGTCTCTATTATAATACGACAGAGCAGCTAGATCTACTGTTTCTATTATAATATGACACACCAGCTAGATCTAATATCTCTATTATATTATGACAGACCAGCTAGATCTACTGTCTCTATTATATTATGACAGACCAGCTAGATCTACTGTCTCTATTATAATTACAACAGACCAGCTAGATCTACTGTTTCTATTATATTATGACAGACCAGCTAGATATACTGTCTCTATTATATTATGACAGACCAGCAAGATCTACTGTCTTTATTATATTATGACAGACCAGCTAGATCTACTGTCTATTTTATATTATGACAGACCAGCTAGATCTACTGTCTCTATTATATTATGACAGACCAGCTAGATCTACTGTCTATTATATTATGACAGACCAGCTAGATCTAATGTCTCTATTATATTATGACAGACCAGCTAGATCTACTGCCTCTATTATATTATGACAGACAGGCTCGGACTAATGTCTCTATTATATTAGACAGACCAGCTAGATCTACTGTCTCTATTATAATATGACAGACCAGCTAGATCTACAGTTTCCATTATATTATGACAGACCAGCTAGATCTACTGTCTCTATTATATTATGACAGACCAGCTAGATCTACTGTCTCTAGTAAAATATGACAGACCGGCTTGATCTACTGCCTCTTTTACATGATGACAGACCAGCTAGATCTCCTGTCTCTATTATAATTACAACAGACCAGCTAGATCTACTGTTTCTATTATATTATGACACACCAGCTAGATCTAATATCTCTATTATATTATGACAGACCAGCTAGATCTACTGTCTCTATTATATTATGACACACCAGCTAGATCTACTGTCTCTAGTATAATATGACAGACCAGCTAGATCTACTGTCTCTATTATATTATGACAGACCGGCTAGATCTACTGCCTCTTTTTCATGATGACAGACCAGCTAGATCTGATATCTCTATTATATTATGACAGACCAGCTAGATCTACTGTTTCTATTATATTATGACAGACCAGCTAGATCTACTGTCTCTATTATATTATGACAGACCAGCTAGATCTACTGTCTCTATTATAATTTGACAGACCAGCTAGATCTAATATCTCTATTATATTATGACTGAACAGCTAGATCTACTGTCTCTATTATATTATGACAGACCAGCTAGATCTACTGTCTCTATTATAATATGACAGACCAGCTAGATCTACTGTCTCTATTATATTATGACAGACCGGCTTGATCTACTGCCTCTTTTTCATGATGACAGACCAGCTAGATCTGATATCTCTACTATATTATGACAGACCAGCTAGATCTACTGTTTCTATTATAATATGACTCACCAGCTAGATCTACTGTCTATTATATTATGACAGACCAGCTAGATCTACTGTTTCTATTATAATATGACACACCAGCTAGATCTAATATCTCTATTATATTATGACAGACCAGCTAGATCTACTGTCTCTATTATATTATGACAGACCAGCTAGATCTCCTGTCTCTATTATAATTACAACAGACCATCTAGATCTACTGTTTCTATTATATTATGACACACCAGCTAGATCTAATATCTCTATTATATTATGACAGACCAGCTAGATCTACTGTTTCTATTATAATATGACACACCAGCTAGATCGAATATCTCTATTATATTATGACAGACCAGCTAGATCTACTGTTTCTATTATAATATGACTCACCAGCTAGATCTACTGTCTATTATATTATGACAGACCAGCTAGATCTACTGTTTCTATTATAATATGACACACCAGCTAGATCTAATATCTCTATTATATTATGACAGACCAGCTAGATCTACTGTCTCTATTATATTATGACAGACCAGCTAGATCTCCTGTCTCTATTATAATTACAACAGACCATCTAGATCTACTGTTTCTATTATATTATGACACACCAGCTAGATCTACTGTTTCTATTATAATATGACACACCAGCTAGATCGAATATCTCTATTAT
>NW_026290510.1:0-4945 GCF_023373465.1 Oncorhynchus keta
ATCAACATACTAGACATTATCAACATACTAGACATTATCAACATACTAGACATTATCAACATACTAGACATTATCAACATACTAGACATTATCAACATACTAGACATTATCAACATACTAGACATTATCAACATACTAGACATCATCAACATACTAGACATCATCAACATACAACATTATCAACATACTAGACATTATCAACATACTAGACATTATCAACATACTAGACATCATCAACATACTAGACATCATCAACATACTAGACATTATCAACATACTATACTTTATCAACATCATCAACATACTAGACATTATCAACATACTAGACATGACATATAGACATCATCAACATACTAGACATGATCAACATACTAGACATCATCAACATACTAGACATCATCAACATACTAGACATCATCAACATACTAGACATGATCAACATACTAGACATCATCAACATACTAGACATGATCAACATACTAGACATCATCAACATACTAGACATTATCAACATACTAGACATTATCAACATACTAGACATTATCAACATACTAGACATTATCAACATACTAGACATTATCAACATACTAGACATCATCAACATACTAGACATTATCAACATACTAGACATTATCAACATACTAGACATTATCAACATACTAGACATTATCAACATACTAGACATTATCAACATACTAGACATTATCAACATACTAGACATTATCAACATACTAGACATCATCAACATACTAGACATCATCAACATACTAGACATTATCAACATACTAGACATCATCAACATGCTAGACATCATCAACATGCTAGACATTATCAACATGCTAGACATTATCAACATACTAGACATGATCAACATACTAGACATGATCAACATACTAGACATTATCAACATACTAGACATTATCAACATACTAGACATTATCAACATACTAGACATTATCAACATACTAGACATTATCAACATACTAGACATTATCAACATACTAGACATGATCAACATACTAGACATGATCAACATACTAGACGTTATCAACATACTAGACGTTATCAACATACTAGACATTATCAACATACTAGACTATCAACATACTAGACTTTATCAACATACTAGACATGATCAACATACTAGACATGATCAACATACTAGACATTATCAACATACTAGACATTATCAACATACTAGACATGATACTAGACATCATCAACATACTAGACATTATCAACATACTAGACATGATCAACATACTAGACATTATCAACATACTAGACATCATCAACATCAACATACTAGACATTATCAACATACTAGACATACTAGATCAACATACTAGACATGATCAACATACTAGACATTATCAACATACTAGACATTATCAACATACTAGACATTATCAACATACTAGACATTATCAACATACTAGACATTATCAACATACTAGACATGATCAACATACTAGACATGATCAACATACTAGACATTATCAACATACTAGACATTATCAACATACTAGACATTATCAACATACTAGACATGATCAACATACTAGACATTATCAACATACTAGACATTATCAACATACTAGACATTATCAACATACTAGACATTATCAACATACTAGACATTATCAACATACTAGACATTATCAACATACTAGACATCATCAACATACTAGACATCATCAACATACTAGACATGATCAACATACTAGACATTATCAACATACTAGACATTATCAACATACTAGACATTATCAACATACTAGACATTATCAACATACTAGACATTATCAACATACTAGACATTATCAGCATACTAGACATCATCAACATACTAGACATGATCAACATACTAGACATTATCAACATACTAGACATTATCAACATACTAGACATTATCAACATAGACTATCAACATACTAGACATTATCAACATACTAGACATGATCAACATACTAGACATTATCAACATACTGAGACAGACACTAGACATGATCAACATACTAGACATTATCAACATACTAGACATTATCAACATACTAGACATTATCAACATACTAGACATTATCAACATACCAGACATTATCAACATACATACTAACACAGCTGGCTGGTTATCCGCTGTATCGGCAGGATAGAACAGTGGTGTCTGGTTAGACCAGGGGCGGAGGACTATTTCGTTCTGTAAATAACAGCTGGTGCACGATAACTAAGGAAGTCTTGAGGTTTTGCTCACCTGAGGTAGAGTATCTCATGATAAGCTGTAGACCACACTATCAACCTAGAGAGTTGTCATCTGTATTTTTCGTAGCTGTCTACATAGCACCACAGACTGAGGCTGACACTAGGACCGCACTGAATGAGCTGTATTCCACAATAGGCAAACAGGAAAACGCTCATCCAGAGACGGCGCTCCTACTGGCCGGGGACTTTAATGCAGGGAAACTTAAATCCGTCTTACCAAATTTCTATCAGCATGTTAAATGTGCAACCAGAGGGAAAAAAAACTCTGGACCACCTTTACTCCACACACAGAGACGTGTACAAAGCTCTCCCTCGCCCTCCGTTCGGCAAATCTGACCATAATTCTATCCTCCTGATTCCTGCTTACAAGCAAAAAATAAAGCAGGAAACTCCAGTGACACGGTCTATAAAAAAGTGGTCAGATGAAGCAGATGCTCAACTACAGGACTGTTTTGCATCACAGACTGGAACATGTTCTGGGATTCCTCCGATGGCATTGAGGAGTACACCACATCAGTCACTCGCTTTATCAATAAGTCTATTGAGGAGTTCACCACATCAGTCACTCGCTTTATCAATAAGTCTATTGAGGAGTTACACCACATCAGTCACTGGCTTTATCAATAAGTCTATTGAGGAGTTCACCACATCAGTCACTCGCTTTATCAATAAGTCTATTGAGGAGTTCACCACATCAGTCACTGGCTTTATCAATAAGTCTATTGAGGAGTTCACCACATCAGTCACTGGCTTTATCAATAAGTCTATTGAGGAGTTCACCACATCAGTCACTGGCTTTATCAATAAGTCTATTGAGGAGTTCACCACATCAGTCACTCGCTTTATCAATAAGTCTATTGAGGAGTTCACCACATCAGTCACTGGCTTTATCAATAAGTCTATTGAGGAGTTCACCACATCAGTCACTGGCCAGACGGATTATCAGGACGTGTACTGCGAACATGCGCTGACCAACTGGCAAATGTCTTCACTGACATTTTCAACTTGTCCCTGTCTGAGTCTGTAATACCAACATGTTTCAAGCAGACCACCATAGTCCCTGTGCCCAAGAACACAAAGGTAACCTGCCTCAATGACTACCGACCCTTAGCACTCAGCCATGAAGTGCTTTGAAAGGCTGGTCTTGGCTCACATCAACACCATTATCCCAGAAACCCTAGACACACTCCAATTTGCATACCGCCCTAACAGATCTACAGATGATGCAATCTCTATTGCACTCCACACTGCCCTTTCCCACCTGGACAAAAGGAACACCTATGTGAGAATGCTGTTCATTGACTACAGCTCAGCGTTCAACACCATAGTGCCCTCAAAGCTCATCACTAAGCTAAGGACCCTGGGACTAAACACCTCCCTCTGCAACTGGATCCTGGACTTCCTGAAGGGCCGCCCCCAGGTGGGAAGGGTAACAACACAGTCACCACGCTGATCATCAACACGCGGGCCCCTCGGGTGCGTGCTCAGTCCCCTCCTGTACTCCCTGTTCACTCATGACTGCACGGCCAGGCACGACTCCAACACCATCAAGTTTACCGATGAAAAAACAGTGGTCTGATCACCAACAACGATGAGACAGCCTATAGGGAGGAGGTCAGAGACCTGGTGGTAGGCCTGATCACCGACAACGATGAGACAGCCTATAGGGAGGAGGCCAGAGACCTGGTGGTAGGCCTGATCACCAACAACGATGAGACAGCCTATAGGGAGGAGGTCAGAGACCTGGTGGTAGGGCCTGATCACCGACAACGATGAGACAGCCTATAGGGAGGAGGTCAGAGACCTGGTGGTAGGCCTGGATCACCTATACAGGTGGTGACGATATGAGACAGCTATAGTTGTAGGTGGGAGGAGGTATATCAGCTATAGTTGTAGGTGTGACTGTATATAGACTGTATATCAGCTATAGGTCTAGGTGGTGATGGTATATAGACTGTATATCAGCTATAGTTGTAGGTGTTGATGGTATATAGACTGTATATCAGCTATAGGTCTAGGTGGTGATGGTATATAGACTGTATATCAGCTATAGTTGTAGGTGTTGATGGTATATAGACTGTATATCAGCTATAGGTGGTGATGGTATATAGACTGTATATCAGCTATAGTTGTAGGTGGTGATGGTATATAGACTGTATATCAGCTATAGGTCTAGGTGGTGATGGTATATAGACTGTATATTATAGTTGTAGGTGGTGATGGTATATAGACTGTATATCAGCTATAGGTCTAGGTAGTGATGGTATATAGACTGTATATCAGCTATAGTTGTAGGTGGTGATGGTATATAGACTGTATATCAGCTATAGTTGTAGGTGGTGATGGTATATAGACTGTATATCAGCTATAGGTCTAGGTAGTGATGGTATATAGACTGTATATCAGCTATAGTTGTAGGTGTTGATTGCAAAGCAACAGAACTGGCACCATACCATCATGTACCTGTTAATGACTCCAGGTGGTTGGTTTCAGGAGGAGCTCGAGAGCGAGTGGCCGGCCGCTCTTCAACCTTTAACCTCACAGCACATTACATCCACTGTGGAGGAAACAGAGAAAAACCATTTAAAATAACATCTAGTTTTTTTTGTTTTTTTTTGTTTACCTGGTTTAGTACGTGATAGAAAAGCCCCGTCGTCAGTCAGACGTAGTTCATCAACCTCAGGTC
>NW_026290511.1:0-5796 GCF_023373465.1 Oncorhynchus keta
ATGGAGACAATATTACACATGGAGACAACATTACACAAGGAGACAACATTACACATGGAGACAATATTACACATGGAGACAACATTACACAAGGAGACAACATTACACATGGAGACAATATTACACAAGGAGACAATATTACACAAGGAGACAACATTACACATGGAGACAATATTACACAAGAGACATTTACACAAGGAGACAATATTACACATGGAGACAACATTACAAATGGAGACAACATTACACAAGGAGGCAACATTACACAAGGAGACAACATTACACAAGGAGACAACATTACACATGGAGACAATATTACACAAGGAGACAATATTACACAAGGAGACAATATTACACAAGGAGGCAACATTACACATGGAGACAACATTACACAAGGAGACAACATTACACATGGAGACAACATTACACAAGGAGGCAACATTACACATGGAGACAACATTACACAAGGAGACAACATTACACATGGAGACAATATTACACAAGGAGACAACATTACACAAGGAGACAACATTACACATGGAGACAACATTACACATGGAGACAATATTACACATGGAGACAACATTACAAATGGAGACAACATTACACAAGGAGGCAACATTACACATGGAGACAACATTACACAAGGAGACAACATTACACATGGAGACAATATTACACAAGGAGACAACATTACACAAGGAGACAACATTACACATGGAGACAATATTACACAAGGAGACAATATTACACAAGGAGACAATATTACACAAGGAGGCAACATTACACATGGAGACAACATTACACAAGGAGACAACATTACACATGGAGACAACATTACACAAGGAGGCAACATTACACATGGAGACAACATTACACAAGGAGACAACATTACACATGGAGACAATATTACACAAGGAGACAACATTACACAAGGAGACAACATTACACATGGAGACAACATTACACATGGAGACAACATTACACATGGAGACAACATTACACATGGAGACAACATTACACACGGAGACAACATTACACATGGAGACAACATTACACATGGAGACAACATTACACATGGAGACAACATTACACATGGAGACAACATTACACATGGAGACAACATTACACATGGAGACAACATTACACATGGAGACAACATTACACATGGAGACAACATTACACATGGAGACAACATTACACAAGGAGACAATATTACACATGGAGACAACATTACACATGGAGACAACATTACACATGGAGACAACATTACACATGGAGACAACATTACACATGGACAACATTACACATGGAGACAACATTACACATGGAGACAACATTACACATGGAGACAATATTACACAAGGAGTCAATATTACACAAGGAGACAACATTACACATGGAGACAAATTACACATGGAGACAACACTACATTTACATTACATTACATTTTAAGTCATTTAGCAGACGCTCTTATCCAGAGCGACTTACAAATTGGTGCATTCACCTTATGACATCCAGTGGAACAGCCACTTTACAATAGTGCATCTAAATCTTTTAAGGGGGGTGAGAAGGATTACTTTATCCTATCCTAGGTATTCCTTAAAGAGGTGGGGTTTCAGGTGTCTCCGGAAGGTGGTGATTGACTCCGCTGTCCTGGCGTCGTGAGGGAGTGTGTTCCACCATTGGGGAGCCAGAGCAGCGAACAGTTTGACTGGGCTGAGCGGGAACTGTACTTCCTCAGTGGTAGGGAGGCGAGCAGGCCAGAGGTGGATGAACGAGTGCCCTTGTTTGGGTGTAGGGCCTGATCAGAGCCTGGAGGTACTGAGGTGCCGTTCCTCACAGCTCCGTAGGCAAGCACCATGGTCTTGTAGCGGATGCGAGCTTCAACTGAAGCCAGTGGGAGAGCGGAGGAGCGGGGTGACGTGAGAGAACTTTGGGAAGGTTGAACACCAGACGGGCTGCGGAGTTCTGGATGAGTTGTAGGGGTTTAATGGCACAGGGGCAGGGAGCCCAGCCAACAGCGAGTTGCAGTAATCCAGACGGGAGATGACAAGTGCCTGGATTAGACCTGCGCCGCTTCCTGTGTGAGGCAGGGTCGTACTCTGCGGATGTTGTAGAGCATGAACCTACAGGAACGGGCCACCGCCTTGATGTTAGTTGAGAACGACAGGGTGTTGTCCAGGATCACGCCAAGGTTCTTAGCGCTCTGGGAGGAGGACACAATGGAGTTGTCAACCGTGATGGCGAGATCATGAACGGGCAGTCCTCTCCCGGGAGGAAGAGCAGCCCGTCTTGCCGAGGTTCAGCTTGAGGTGGTGATCCGTCATCCACACTGATATGTCTGCCAGACATGCAGAGATGCGATTCGCCACCTGGTCATCAGAAGGGGGAAAGGAGAAGATTAATTGTGTGTCGCCTGCATAGCAATGATAGGAGAGACCATGTGAGGTTATGACAGAGCCAAGTGACTTGGTGTATATGAGAATAGGAGAGGGCCTAGAACAGAGCCCTGGGGGACACCAGTGGTGAGAGCGTGGTGAGGAGACAGATCTCGCCACGCCACCTGGTAGGAGCGACCTGTCAGGTAGGACGCAACCAAGCGCGGGCCGCGCCGGAGATGCCCAACCCGGAGAGAGGGTGGAGAGGAGGATCTGATGGTTCACAGTATCGAAGGCAGCCGATAGGTCTAGAAGGATGAGAGCAGAGGAGAGAGAGTTAGCTTTAGCAGTGCGGGAGCGCTCCGTGATACAGAGAAGAGCAGTCTCAGTTGAATGACTAGTCTTGAAACCTGACTGATTTGGATCAAGAAGGTCATTCTGAGAGATAGCGGGAGAGCTGGCCAAGGACGGCACGTTCAAGAGTTTTGGAGAGAAAAGAAAGAAGGGATACTGGTCTGTAGTTGTTGACATCGGAGGGATCGAGTGTAGGTTTTTTCAGAAGGGGTGCAACTCTCGCTCTCTTGAAGACGGAAGGGGACGTAGCCAGCGGTCAGGGTGATGAGTTGATGAGCGAGGTGAGGTAAGGGGAGAAGGTCTCCGGAAATAGTCTGAGAAGAGAGGAGGGGATAGGGTCGAGCGGGCAGGTTGTTGGGCGGCCGGCGTCACAAGACGCTGAGATTTCATCTGGAGAGAGGGGAGAAAGAGGTCAGAGCACCGGGTAGGGCAGTGTGCAGAACCAGCGGTGTCGTTTGACTTAGCAAACGAGGATGGATGTCGTCGAATTCTTTTCAAAATGGTTGACGAAGTCATCTGCAGAGAGGGAGGAGGGGGGAGGGGGAGGAGGATTCAGGAGGGAGGCGAAGGTGGCAAAGAGCTTCCTAGGGTTAGAGGCAGATGCTTGGAATTTAGAGTGGTAGAAAGTGGCTTTAGCAGAGACAGAGGAGGAAAATGTAGAGAGGAGGGAGCGAAAGGATGCCAGGTCCGCAGGGAGGCGAGTTTTCCTCCATTTCCACTCGGCTGCCCGAGCTCCTGTTCTGTGAGCTCGCAATGAGTCGCCGAGCCACGGAGCGGGAGGGAGACTGAGCCGGCCTGGAAGATAGGGGACATAGAGAGTCAAAGGATGCAGAAAGGGAGGAGAGGAGGGTTGAGGAGGCAGAATCAGGAGATAGGTTGGAGAAGGTTTGAGCAGAGGGAAGAGATGATAGGATGGAAGAGGAGAGAGTAGCGGGGGAGAGAGAGCGAAGGTTGGGACGGCGCGATACCATCCGAGTAGGGGCAGTGGGAAGTGTTGGATGAGAGCGAGAGGGAAAAGGATACAAGGTAGTGGTCGGAGACTTGAGGAGTTGCAATGAGGTTAGTGGGAAGAACAGCATCTAGTAAAGATGAGGTCGAGCGTATTGCCTGCCTTGTGAGTAGGGGGAAGGTGAGAGGGTGAGGTCAAAAGAGGAAAAGGAGGAAAGAAGGAGGCAGAGAGGAATGAGTCAAAGGTAAACGGGGAGGTTAAAGTCGCCCAGAACTGTGAGAGGTGAGCCGTCCCAGGAAAGGAGCTATCAAGACATCAAGCTCATTGATGAACTCTCCGAGGGGACCTGGAGGGCGATAAATGATAAGGATGTTAAGCTTGAAAAGGGCTGGTAACTGTGACAGCATGAAATTCAAAGGAGGCGATAGACAGATGGGTAAGGGGAGAAAGAGAGAATGACCACTTGGGGAGATGAGGATCCTGGTGCCACCACCCCGCTGACCAGAAGCTCTCGGGGTGTGCGAGAACACGTGGGCGGACGAAGAGAGAGCAGTAGGAGTAGCAGTGTTATCTGTGGTGATCCATGTTTCCGCCAGTGCCAAGAAGTCGAGGGACTGAGGGAGGCATAGGCTGAGATGAACTCTGCCTTGTTGGCCGTAGATCGGGCAGTTCCAGAGCTACCGGAGACCTGGAACTCCACGTGGTCGGCACGCTGGGACCACCAGATTAGGTGGCCGCGGCCACGCGGTGTGGAGCGTTTGTATGGTCTGTGCAGAGAGGAGATAACAGGGATAGACAGACACATAGTTGACAGGCTACAGAAGAGGCTACGCTAATGCAAGGAGATTGAATGACAAGTGGACTACACGTCTCGAATGTTCAGAAAGTTAAGCTTACGTAGCAAGAATCTTATTGACTAAAATGATTAAAATGATACAGTACTGCTGAAGTAGGCTAGCTGGCAGTGGCTGCGTTGCTGACTTTGTAGACTAGCTGGCAGTGGCTGTTATTTGCTGACACTACACTAATCAAGTCGCTCCGCTGAGTGTAATAGTTTCTACAGTGCTGCTATTCGGGCCAGCTGGCTAGCTAGCAGTGTTGATTACGTTACGTTGCGTTAAAAGAACTAATAATAGCTGGCTAGCTATCCTAGAAAATCGCTCTAGACTACACAATTATATTTGATACACAGACGGCTATGTAGCTAGCTATGTAGCTAGCTACGATCAAACAAATCAAACCGTTGTGCTGTAATGAAATGAAATGAAAATGTGATACTACCTGTGGAGCGAAGCGGAAATGCGACCGGGTTGTTGAGTGCGGAAGTTCTATTCAGTAGACGTTGGCTAGCTGTTGGCTAGCTAGCAGTGTCTCCTATGTTAAGGACGACAAATAGCTGGCTAGCTAACCTCAAATTAAGATAATCACTCTAAGACTACACGCTCTAAACTACACAATTATCTTGGATACGAAGACAGCAAAGACAACTATGTAGCTAGCTAACACTACACTAATCAAGTCGTTCAGTTGAGTGTAATAGTTTCTACAGTGCTGCTATTCGGTAGACGGTGGACGTTTGCTAGTCATTAGCTGCTGGGCAGATAGCAGTGTAGACTATGCTAGACGACGAAACACTCAAGTTGCAATAGAAGTGCTGACTGTTTCACTTTGTTGTCCTCTTCTTTCTTTCCTTTTCTTCTGTCCTTTCTTGTCCTTATTTTGTCTTCCTTTCTTCTGTTAACTAGATATTTTTGTTGTTATTCTTTGTAAGCTAGCTAGCTTCTTCCAGGGGAGTCCCTAGCAACTGCTTAGCAACAAGTAAACAATTCTGCTAGCAATTCAGCTAGCTAAGATAACTGTACAATTTTATGAAAAATAGTTAATTTTTCAAAAGCCTGTCTTTTTTGGTTTGTTCCTTGTTTTGTCTTCTATTGAGTCTTGCAGTTTTCTCTTGATTTTTTCGATGTACTTCACTCTAAAAAAACATTTAAATCTCAATATATACAGGAGCTCATTTTTCAGCAGCTGCTCAATTTAGAACTCCGGAACACACACATGGAGGCAACATTACACATGGAGACAACATTACACATGGAGACAACATTACACATG